>NC_081350.1:66440925-66456705 GCF_029784015.1 Lycium ferocissimum | reverse complement strand
AGCTAGAGTAGTAAATATTCAAAGCGAAAATAAAGTTTGGGATTAGGAAAGGATTTACCGTTTGTAGGGGCAACCAAAGATCAAGGAGGGGTTGGATCAAAACACTTCAAAACCAGCACTTGTCCTTTGAAAAAAAAAATAGCCTTTGGTTTTTGATTTTTTGCTAGTGTAACAATAGTATAATATAGTATATTGGTATATTGTAGTATTTCTTGGTATAATGATAGTATACTGATAGTATTTTTACTAGTAGAAGGCTTAAATTTTCAGAGAACCCTTTTCAAATCCTCCCAAAAAATTCTGAAAAAAGTCCCCCTTAAAATGGCAACTAAACTCTTCTATTTATAACACTAAAATAAGGTTTAGGGATAGAAATGGAAAGAATTTCAGACCAATAACCGAGTTTCCCCCCAATTCTTAAACCCTAATTCAAACAATTTCAAAATTCAGTAAAAGACAAACAAATTTCCAGCAAATTGTATTGATTCATGTCATATCTAACAAAACTTTATATAAATCACATACGACAGCTAGAATCCTACTAATTATAACCTAAAATTTCAAATAAAAATCAGAAAAAATAAGATAGTATACCTCGTCACTACTAAAACAAAAATGTTGCATTCTAACGGTATAATAGTACTAGATTGGTACAAAAACAAGATAAAATCCCCAAAGCATGGTACTCAACTTGAACGGAGTCATGGGAAATTATCCCTAGGTCCTTCGTTTGTTGTGTGTAGTGCACAAGATGGTTTAAAGCTTCGATGCTCTGCCCATGGCAACTACACACAATGAAGAAACCGAGCAACATCCCAATTCGAGTCAATTTCAAGATCAAAACAAACGAGTTAGACGAAAATAAACCTGGCAACCATAAGAAAACATGGTAGAGGACAGAAACCCTCAAAAATCCGGCGTACAACAGCCATGAAATGCTGCTAATTAGACTGATAAGCAAACCCTAAAAGGCATCGCCATTTTGCCTGAAAGAGGAGAAGGGTAAATGAAAATAAAAGAGTGGGGGTGGAAGTTTATTTTTAATAAAATCCCCCCCCCCCCCCGACCCCCCAAAGTTTTTAAGTGTTTTAAATTAGCCCTCCTCCCAATTTAAATCAAATAACGATTAAATAATATAAATAACATATATAACTCAATAAAATAGTTATTTAGGCTAATTAAAATTTAAAACTTGCAAATTTAAAATATTAGCTTCAAAACGAGCCTAATATTGATATAGTTCTGGAGGATATTTAAGAATGTGAAAAATGCGGTAAAAAATAAGCCGTAATTCATACGTCGTCTTGATTAACAATTTTCCCGAGCTAGACGGAGCGGGATACGTATTTTCTTTTTGAATTATATTTATGAAAGTAAATAACTCGTAATTTCTTGTAATTTCTAATTTTTTAGGAAAACAATAATTAAACGTCAATCCTTGCAATTTTCTCGGAATTTTTAAATTTTTAAAGGCATCCTTACTCCTTCTTGGACTCGGGAAATTTGAAAATTAAAATACGCGTTTTATGAGGTGAAAATTAGGTGTCAGCATTATTTCCTTCAAAATACATATTAATGAAAACAACAACAATATACTCAAGTTACTGCAACAATTTCCAGCCACAACACAACCCAAAAATATACCTCAAATCAGCCCACACAACAACAACAATAACTTATCCAATTTTTTGCAATTAATTTCGTAGTTCCTATCTCACAATTTAGCTATGACCGGGATGAACTTAAATATATCAAGAATAGGAGAATTCTTACCTTATATGCCAAGAACTACTCTTCTTCAATTTTACTTTGAAGAAAGTCCCGATTCAACAACGCGTCAAAAAAAAAAAAAAGGAAACACGAGATTAAAGCGGTACACAAAACCCGTATGTTGTTGTTGAGAAGGATTAAACTTTGCTTCCTTGGATTCTTACATGACGTTGCTGCACGTAAATTTCCGTTGCTGCCTTGCCTCTTAGGGAAAAGGTTTAATCAAGAGAGATGAGAATAGTTTTAATCAAGAGAGGTTTCAAGATAACACCAATCTTTTTTGTCCATGGGGTCAACTCCTCATCTATATAATTCATGAATTGCATCATTATTAGAGATACCCACCAGATCACATATGTAATGAATGAGTCATTTCATCCGTTTCATATGAAGCATCCACGTGTAGAGGGTGTTCCCCTTTGATTAAATAGTAAACTCCTTGTGTTTAGTTAATCATTTTCTTTTCTCTTTTTTTTTTTTCAACTACGCTCCAAATATTAACTAATTACACACCTAATTAAATCCTTAATCTCAATTTGTTTATGTACCAAATTATTTTTAACACCCTTCATATACTCATGTCAATGATCATGTGATATAACACTAGTCCATAACCTCTTTTGCCACACACAAAAATATTATTTGCAATCATCGTCGTCACACTTTTCCGTCTTAAATTATTTCGGGACTTCATCCTTTTGTACACTGAGCTATTGATTTGCATGCTTGAATATGACTAAATCTTTCAAGCTCGGGTAAATTTGCTCATGTTGGACGGTCCAATTTCCTAGTTCTAAAATACGGGGTATTATAGCTTGGACCGTATTTCATTCAAATAAATGTTGAACCTCGACGAAACTTATTTTATCCGATTCATTTAATTTCTAATCCTTTCAATGATTAAACTTAGCAACTCATATACAAGGGTTACGCATGTCTGACATCCCATAACTTAGAAGACGAACCTCAAAACTCGAGGCCAAAATGATTAATATACCATAAGCTAAAGACGTATCGAAATGGGAGATGTAACATTCTCCACCCCGAGGAACATTCGTCCTCGAATGTTTTGTCTATAGTCTTATAAAAATTTCGGCAAAGCCTCGTCTATAACTGTACCAATACCAACCTATCATATAGCAACCCAACAACACAAAGCCTCGTAGGGCTACACGAAACAATAATAACTATGGCCTCACACGACCAAATACAATAAATAGCACATACCTGAAGTCTGGAGTTCCTCGGGAGGTGGAAATAGATCTGGATATCTGGATTTCATATCATTTTCAGCTTCCCAAGTCATCTCCTCCACGTTATTTTTCCTCCAAAGCACTAGAAGCCACATCCTTAGTATGCAACCGATGGACTTGTCTATCTAATATAGCCACTAAGGTTTCCTCGTATGATAACTACTCAGTCACCTGGACATCATCTACTGGTACGACTCTCGAGGGATTTCCTATGCACTTACGGAGCATAGACACATGAAACAGTGGATGTACAAACTCCAGATAGAAGGTAACTCTAACTCATATGCTACCTTACCCACTGTACGGATAATTCTGTATGGCCCAATATATCAAGGACTAAGTTTACCCTTCTTGCCAAATCTCATTACTGCCTTCATAGGCGAGATCTTCAGGAAGACCCAATCGCCTACCTCAAATTCTAACGTACGTCGTCGATTATCTGCATAAGATTTTTGTCGACTCTGCGCCGCTAGTAATCTTTCTTGAATCTGTTTCACCTTTTCAACTGCCTGCTGTACTAAGTCTGGGCCTACTAACTGGTTCTCTCCAATATCAAACCATCCTCTGGGTGACCTACACTTCCGCCCATATAAAGCCTTATAAGGAGCTATCTGAATACTGAAATGGTAGCTGTTATTATATGTAAACTCGATAAGGGGCAAATGATCATCCCAGCTACCTCGAAAATCAATCACGCAAGCTCGTAACATATCCTCCAGTTGTTCATACTTAATTATTTGAGATACCTTTTTGTCCTTATTATCTACTTCTCCCTTAATCTTAATCTTATAATCATTGCTTGTATATCCCGATTACAAAATCATTCCTAAGAACCCTTTGTTGTTTGGGGATACCGTCTTATTCTCACTTATCTTCCGCCTGAACAGAAGCCATAATACTCACATGATTTATGGTCTTAAGGGGTTAAACTCAATGTTAATCATGACCCGCAATAGGCCTTGTAAGAGTACCCTTTTTGGTAACTACTTGTATCCACATATTGAATCCGCACCGATAAAGGTAACTTTCTTTGTACCACAGTTAATACTGCTTTTCTATCATATGCCCATCTTTTAATTCTGTCTCATAATCTACCTTATCGTTTTACAACTGCCATGTTAGGCCTCTCTGCCCCTCTTCCGTTCTACGGCCTATATTTTGTATTATCTCATCCTTACGTCTCCGCTTGCCACATTATCTTGAAATGTCGAAGATTAATTCTTTGATTGTCCTTTGATTGTCGTCTGATTGCTACAACCATTAAACCATGAGGGACTTGCCTTTATCCTAATGCTTCTATCCATAATGTTTCTTTCCACGATCTCATTAAGACCCATAGATCATCTTACGTATTAGTCATTTTCATCGATATAGCTTGTAACAAATCTATGTTTCCTATACCATATCGTCCACAAGGCTTCTATCTCTTGACTTACCTTTTCACAATAACCTTTCCTTGGGACATTGTCGCATAACTCACCGGGGATGCGATTCCATTTATTCTTTGTCTTGACATACGTAAAGCTTGATCCATGGATTATTTACGGTCAGACCTTGTTTCTTCTTTTATCTCGCTTATCATCCTTTTGCTTAAATGATTTCGTTCATAGTACAATAGTCATAAGCATATCCCTGAATACCATTGACTTCTCTTTAGTAAAACTATAACTTATGACTCGACGTTAATCATTCGATACTCTTCTCCGATCAGTTCACATTGCCATAGGATCATTGTCCTCTGCTATCTCAATATATTAGTAACAGGGTAGTATGTGGTCCTTTTGGAATCCTTTAGAGAGATGTTGTGCGTAAAGTCACACTTTATGCATAAGATAATTTACTCAACAAATAATCCCATATCCCCGTCATAATCTAATTAGTCACACATTACTTATATTACGATTTAAAATCCCAATCATTTCATAACATCTATTAACATTCTCGCTTAGTACTAGGATATTCACAGAGTTTGATTCTCTCTCGTACTCTGTTCATCGGGTTACTGCTCTAGTAGACATTCCTTTTATTTGCCTCACTTCTACCTTTCATTTTCTGCCTTCAACATGATTTTCTTTTTCTCATCACACACATCACACATACTGGACATTCGCCACTTATCGTTCTTTTGCCACTTATCGTTCTTTTGTTTCATTGATCAACCTTATCTCATTTTTCATCATCATAGTCTGAATCTTTTCCTTTCTGCATCTCTCACTTTCCTTCATATCAATAATAACAAACTCCTATCGTGTAACCATTCGGGTAAGTTCCAGGATAAATAACCTAAACTATAACACAGAATGCAATTGCAGTCATAAGATCGACCAATTACTAGGCAAAGAGCTTTAGTAAACATATCCCTTTCAATCTATTACCTCGAGGTATCACTAAAGTCAATAGGGCTGGCTCATAGTGACTTAAAAGTTTCCCCACTATAATCATCGGGTGAAATCTAACTTAATAATCTAAATCGGTATTACATGCATAGGTCTATACATATATATCAAGTTCATTTCGTAATTCAATCTTCCAAAAACATAAAAGGGCTAGTCAAATCCTTCTGACTTATGAACTCCTTCAGGAATGTTTATCTCTTTAATTCTCCTTGGCACATAAAGCTTTTTTCTACCCCAAAAACATCGTTTTCCCTTCGAATGTTTCTTATCCTATCCTGACCTAAACATCGCTCCTTCCAGCTTGATACATACTTGCTACATTTATCCCGTAATTAACTACTAACTACATCTCTAATCACTTGCTACTAGGCCCTTTCTTTCTTCTCATCATGATCCTACTTAAAGGTTTCCACAATTTCTAATAGATTCCCGGGAAATTTCGGTAGAGTTTCCTCTATAAATATAACAATCCCAAACCTGCACACATTCCAGAAAACACATCTCATGCCTTAGAAGGCCACATAAAGAAACACATGTGATATACAACTCAACCACGCAGGGCTGATTACTATACAAGAATGCAAAGTAATAAAGCTCGTCTCATAAGTTGTACCGGAACACTCTTTCTAGAATTCAATCTTTTTCCCTCTAAAAATTTCATCAATCAACTCCCTTCATGGAGGTGTACTCGTAAATCGTATTTTCCCCTTATCTTCTTTGTTCTTTAACACCTTATAAGTGACTCTAGATTTACTACTACAATTAATATTCATATTACATAACTTACCTGTAATATTCTAAAATGACTGAATGATAAACTTTACTTCCTTATATAAGCACTGACGTCCTGAAGTTCCAAAAATAGAAACCCTTACCTTGGCCTCACTCGAGAACTCTGATCCGGTACAATTCTGTCAAATGGGAGTTGGGGGGGTTCTTCATCTGGTTGCTCTTCCATAGGTTGTTCTGTGACACCCACAACGTCTACAAATGTACCAATTATACTGACTCTCCCAGACTTACCACTGTTCTCATTCGACCTTTGTTCTGTGGATACCATCACTCTGGGATTACATAAATGGTCAACTCCCAATACTTGTCTATCCCTTACCTGTTCAGTGGGTTCCTTCTGGATCTCATATAGAACTGTCTCTACGGAGGACATGACTTCCAATGGATCTATCTCGATAGAGGGCACATTCTCCGATGGGTCTGTATCATAAGAATGGCTGACTCTGGAAGCCCCTGGACTATCAGCCTTCTTTCACATAGAAGTCATCTCACAACTACAATCAAGGTTAGGGTTGGAAATATTATATCCTGTGACTTAGCTCTATCAAATGATCTAGGATAGAAAGGAAGGTAACCATCCTAAATGCCCTACAGCCTCCTATCTATAAGTGTGGCGCGCAACACGCCCATAAACAAGACTCTGCTAGAAACAGCTTGTAGACAACCCTAGGACAGAATTGCTCTGATACCACTTCTGTCACGACCTAAACTGATAAGTCATGACGACTGCCCTAGTTTTATTTATCAGACACTCTCATACTTGTACCTGTATCTCACTGAATAGAATGGTAGCCCATATGTGACTCATAGCTGTACTATTCTGACTTCTGTAAGAGAAACACTATGGACTATGCATCAAGAACTCATAGACATATATATATACATACTAGAAACAACAGTGTAAGTCGACCAGGCTGTTGTATATATTGTACAACAAAATAAAAGCCGTCAAGGCTACTTGACATCCGAACTGCAACAACTATCTACATATCTCTAAAGGAGTACAAACTATAAAAAGGATGGGACAGGGCCCTGTCATACCTGTATATACATCAAAAAAGCATACCAAAATGAACAGCAGCTCTGAACCGAGTGGAGCGCACCTACTACCGCTGGGTGAAAGTCCTACTGAGCTGGACTGTCTATCAATCTACCTGAACCTGCGGGCATGAACGTAGCCCCTCAAACAATAGGGGAGTCAATACGAATAATGTACCGAGTATGTAAGGCATGAAAACAACATATACGTAAGAATCAAGAAAGTAATCTGAGACATAAGAGTTAATTTGTATATCTGAATGCATCTGTGTGACTGTATATGTGGGAGTGTCAGTATAACTTTGTATAACTGGAAGTGCCTTTATGGGCGTGTGATATGCATGCTTTCTTTCAAAAATCATATACATATGTCATAGTATAAATGTTAGTGCTTGGAACGTACAGCCAGATCCAAAAATGTTAGTGCTTCGATCCGTATATCATGTCATCCCACATCTGGGGTAACATCATAACGTACCCACTGCAGTGGTGTGCACATCTACGTGCCGTACCCGGCCGACTATAGCGTGGCTCAGTGTGAGAAAATAGCTATACATATATATGTATGAATGAAAGACTCGTGAATAAATTCCATGATCGAACTACCAAAAGAAAATAGAATGGACTAGAAATCGGAGCTCTAAATGATTCATTTTGGACTCAAAAGCAAGGACTTTGGGGTTCTTATAGACCTAATTCATTGAAATTCCATCCAATAAAATGGAAGAATTTTAAATCTCCAAAATAATAGATAGAAATGTACATGAACTATACCTGTATGTACATACGAAGCAAAAGATATGAGTATCTCTAAAGCATCTAGGAATAGAATTCTCTGGAACTTGATCGTTTACTTCTTTTGTTTGTATCATAAAGATCATGCCAAAATGAAAGAAAGGGATCGCCTTAACATACCTGGTCTTAGCTCAATGGCTCAAGAACTCAACTCGCATATGCTTCTGGACCTATATCATAACAATAATGATACTATCGTTAACCATACCAATGATTCTCTTAATCGTATAACAAAAATTTAACTTATCCTAAAACAAAATGGGCAGCATCTCCCCCATTCTTCTCATTTCCCCCAACTCCATATATCAACAACAACAACCAGAACGATCCAACAAGTATATATATCAACAACAACATACCATGTAGTAACAACAAGTCATAAACATTTCACGACGAGCGACAAGCCCGGATACGATTATCAAACACACTTCTCCAATCTTTTCTATCCTTCAAAATACATATCAATGAAAACAACAACAATATTCTCAAGTTACTCCAACAATTTACAGCCACAACAAAACCCAAAAATATACCTCAAATCAACCCACACAACAACAACAATAACTTATCCGATTTTCCGCAATTAATTTCATAGTTCCCATCTCACAATTTAGCTATGACCAGGATGAACTTAAATATATCAAGAATAGGAGAATTCTTACCTTATATGCCAAGAACTACTCTTCTTCAATTTTACTTTACTTTGAAGAAATTACCGATTCTACAACGCTTAAAAAAACGGAACAACAAGATCGAAGCGGTGCACAAAACCCGTATGTTGTTATTGAGAAGGATTAAACTTTGCTTTCTTAGATTCTTACGTGACGTGGCTGCACGTAAATTTCCGTTGCTGCCTTTCCTCTTAGGTAAAAGGTTTAATCAAGAGAGATGAGAATAGTTTTAATCAAGAGATGTTTCAAGGTAACACCAATCTTTCTTGGCCATGGGGTCAACTCCTCATCTGTATAATTCATGAATTGCATCCTTATTAGGGATACCCACCAGATCACATATGTAATGAATGAGTCATTTCATCCTTTTCATATCAAGCATCCACGTTTAAAGGGCGTTCCCCCTTGATTAAATAGTAAACTCCTTGTGTTTAGTTAATCATTTTCTTTTCCCTTTTTTTTTCAACTGCGCTCCAAATATTAACTAATTACACACCTAATTAAATCCTTAATCTCAATTTGTTTGTGTTCCAAATTATTTTTAACACCCTTCATATACTCATGTCCATGATCATATGATATAACACTAGTCCATAACCTCTTTTGCCACACACAAAAATATTATTTGCAATCATCGTCGTCACACTTTTCCGTCTTAAATCATTTCGGGACTTCATCCTTTTGTACACTGAGCTCTTGATTTGCATGCTTGAATATGACTAAATCTTCCGAGCTCGGGTAAATTTGCTCATGTTGGACGGTCCAATTTCCTAGTCCAAAAATACGGGGTATTATAGCTTGGACCGTATTTCATTCAAATAAATATTGAACCTCGACGAAATTTATTTTATCCGATTCATTTAATTTCTAATCCTTTCAATACTTACAATACTTAAACTTAGCAACTCATATACAAAGGCTAAACATGTCCGACATCCCATAACTTAGAAGACGAACCTCAAAACTCGAGGCCAAAATGTTTAACATACCATAAGCTAAAGTCGTATCGAAATGGGAGATGTAACAACCTAT
This sequence comes from Lycium ferocissimum, assembly GCF_029784015.1. NCBI lineage: Eukaryota > Viridiplantae > Streptophyta > Magnoliopsida > Solanales > Solanaceae > Lycium > Lycium ferocissimum. The sequence continues at coordinate 66,446,958 of NC_081350.1, read as the reverse complement.
TAGGCGGAAGGCCCAACTCATTTTTATTTATCGAGTCTGAAATCAAGAAGACAAATGTTGAACGCCCAGCCATGGGTGAAAATGGCAACTAGTGGGCTTGGGTAAGCCCACCAGCTTAACTCTTCCTCTTTTTTATTTATTTCATATTAGTATATCATATGTATGTATTGTATATGTAAAACACTTATAGTATATTGAAACCCAAAATGCGTTAGAACCTTAGGGAATTCGTGTAGTTTGCTAAACAATTTCTCAAAAAAAAAAGGCTTTCAAAAGTATGTCATGGCTTACTATAAAATTGCATGAAAATGGTAAACTTCAGATTTTTACAAATCAGTTGAGTGAGAAAACTGGAAATCGAAAAAATATATATGGTCTAACGAATTTGAACAAAAGACATTGACTATTTTGGGTTTCAACCCCTTAAAGAAATATCTGGGAAAAGATTTGACCATTTTGGACTTGGATAATTTAATTAAGACATATTTGGGCCTTATTTTGCAAAGTTAAATTTTGGATGTAATTGAACCCAAAAATCAAATTTTAAGGAAAAGCACAAGTATAAAAAATAGACTTTTCAAACTTGTGAACTCAAGGTTGTTTCTTAAAACTTTTTTGGGCCAAAAGCTCAAACCTTAAGGTATTAAAACAAGAGAAAATACATTTGGATTCAAGTTTCAAATGAGATGTCTTTGGTTGTGGAATATAGTTGATTATATGAGCTTCAATGGACTAAAAGAGATAAACACAAACTCACAAACTCTTTTCTCTACTTATATTTATCAAAGCCTATACTATTTTATGAAGGAGATATACTCCATCTAGTTGTTATACATATAAAACTTATAAGGACAACAATCACGACATTAGGACCAAGTAGTAGGAACTCTATTTAAGAGAAATCTTAAGTGTGTTTTGGTCTGAAAATGGAGTGAATTTAACTTCCTTATAATATTTTCCAAAAGAAATAAATTTTCATCCTTAAAGATATTTTTCCCAAAGGTGGAGTTTTATGATCAAAATGACAATTTCTTGCAAGAAAGAAAATATTTAACAATAATCACAATTAATCACACATTGAAGCTCGTCGTTCAACCGTATCTACGTGTCACGTCCCAACAGATGTGATTGGCACCCACACTAGTCCTATAGTGGTCGAACAAATCCCTTGACCCATTATCAAGCCAGTTTCCAATTACTTAAATCGTTTAATAAACATTGCTCACGAATAATGGAATAAAATGTCTGACAATAAATTAAACTAAATAGCAAGTACGTAAATCTAGCTATTACATCCCTAAAATCTGAAAGTCCTTTGTACAAGGACTCTAACCAACAATGTCTAAAAGAAGAGATACTGCCTAAAAATAAACATAATGTCCGGAATTAAAATAAACATCTGAAATAAAGAAAGATCTTTAGGTGGCTGGCATGGATGGAAGCTGACACTCTGATCTTGGTAACGACTAACCTCAACTAGATTCGATGGCCGGAAGACGTCTCTGGCTCAAAATCTGCACTCACAAAAAAAGTGCAGCAAATGTAGGTCAGTACAAACAACACATACTGGTAGGTATCATAGGCCGACTAAGATTAGTATCATGCATACATACATAAAATAAATGAAATAGGCAGACATGCACAACAAACATGTATCACAAATAAGATCCTCAAATAATCCACTTTCAGAATAAGTCACCAATTATCAAATATGAAACACCAATATTCAAGCCGAAAGTAAAACAATAAACAATGAAGCCTCTAGCTCTGTCACATATCTGTACATACATGCAAAATGGTAATGTTTTCCTCAAATATTCATGACCTGCAGGGGACCCATGGTGTCCATGTACCACTCGTTTAGGAAAGAACCTTGGGCCACGAGCTCACAACTAGGCTACATCGTCACTTACCAAATGTGCCTTAATAGATGGATATGTTCCATCTGAAAATCTCATCAACAATGCCTCATAATCGAATCACAATGAATAACCTAAGAACACATATCAAAGCCAGAAACAATGCAGTACAGTAATAGTAAGACAAGTGATAACAAGACTCATCAATAACTCTGCTCAACTATAGCCTAATTATACAGCTATCTCAATCAATCAGTGAAGGGTATATATGAACAACTTCCTTTCAACAGTCTCAAGAATACAATTCAAGTTTATCAATTTCAATAATGGAGAAGAACTTCACACAATTTAATCATACAACAACAACGATCACCAAACTCAAGTCCGAAGACCTATACATGCTTTCTCCTATAAATTCTACAAAATATACAATCAACTAAGCAAAGTCTAACTCAAGTAAACCGTAACCTACCTTAAGTATATTTGAGAAATGGAATCACTCCACAATAGCCTTTCCCTTTCACAATGCCTCGGAACATTCAAAGTCTAGAAATCATAATACTAAGTAAGTAATGGAGTATTAACTCACTTTATGGGTTTTATAATCAATTCAACCCTACAACGTGGTTTTAGCCAAAGTTCCCATTTTTATTGGAACCCTAGGTCTCAACAACCAATTTCAATTATTGAATATCTAATTCTCATGCTATGAAGTGATAATCTCTACTCTTAGATGGTTAAACAACAATAAACAATAACCCATTAATATTCTTGTTACACCATGGAAATTTCGTGACGTTTGCCTTAGGAGTGAACCAACGCAAGACTAAAGTGTACATGAAGTCCATGTAAGGTTAAGAAAGGTATTTGATAACTTTAAGTATATACCTTAAAGTTTCAGAGTTATATGAGACAATGGAAGCAAGTTCATCGGAGAAAGTTGATGTTGAATCATGTTTGGAGAGAGTTCATATTATTTGAGTTACACATTGCCTAGCATCATTTTAAGGGAGAGATATAGATCCCCTTATATGGTTAATGAAGTTATAGACAAGTGACAAGAAGGTTTCATAAGGATTGGAGGTCAAACGAATCAAAAAGAACGCGATTTCTCGAAAACAGAGAAATTGGGGCAGTGTGCGATCGCACATTGAGTATGCTGAGCCGCATACTGACCACCAAATCCCTATTTTGGGTGTGATAACTGCCCAAAATCATCCCCAAGCTGAGTATGGAGTGTACGGCCGCACACTCAGTGTGCTAGGCCGCATACTCTTCGCCGAGTGGATCGGGGGGGGGGGGTATTTTGCCACCTTTTTAAATCCCAAACGACCCCAACTTCATTTTTAACATTTCAAACTTATTTCCCTACCTTTATAGAGGATTCCTAATAGTTCTTGAAGTTTCCCAATCACTCCACACCTTCCATAGCATCCAAAGAGAGAATCAACATCAAAACCTCAAGGTAAATCCATGGAGAGTGATGGTTCTTGCTTCCTTTCAAAGTTATGGTGAAATTGGTCTTGGAGAGAGAGTTGAGTAAGGTGAAATTCTACAAATACAAGGTATGTTCTCCATCCTATTCTTATGGTTGGGTTGACGTAAAGGTTAGTATCCCTTAGAAAGGAAAAGAATTAAAGTGGAGAAGCAATGAATGGTGTAATGAAGAAGATAACTATGAGGTGAACTCAAAAAGAGGATTTTGGCTAAACTTGGGATTAAATTGAATATAACTTCTTGATTGTGATATTATGGATGTTGTTATTGTTGTTTGGTATTTGTTTTTTCATATGGTGGAAGTTCATGAAATAAGTCTTTGCCCAAATTCCGTTAGCCTTCTTAGTCGCTCTAGTTTGAACTTAAGCATGCTTTCAAGACTTAACTTCATTATGAATCCTCTTATATGTAGATTTTGCGGGCTTTGGAGGAAACGTTAGTAGTTAAGGAGACGTGAAGGTATGTAAGGCTAACCCTTTCTTTCAAAAGGCATGATGCCTATGTTATGATTCCACACAGGCTATCTATATTACTCTTACTCTTAAAAATGCTAGAAGTCCATCATTCTCAAGCTTCTTACGATAACTCCATGTTTAGTGAAACCAAAGTCTAAAGTTCTAGATGTTTTCATGATATGATTGAGCTTACAATATAATTCTTGATTACATTTATGATAATTGGCCTTACCTTATGTTATTGTTCCATCAAAGTGAGACAAGATAGTGATGATGATTATGATGATGATTTTCATTCTAGAAAGGCCAAAAGCTTAAAGTTCTTAATGATTTCATGATACTATTGAGCTTGTCGCATGATTACCAATTATATTCATTGTTGTTGATCTCACCTTATGATAATTGTTCCTTTAAGGTGAGATATAGCGGCAGTGATTGTTCCATAACATAAATCGGAGGTTACCGACCTTATGTCACTCCGATAGAGTTGTAGCTTTTAATTGGGCTCTCATACATGCTTATTATATATGTATGTATTTTCTCATACCGCGCCTACATGGCCGGGCAGCACCACTACGGCAGGCGGCTTATGGATGATGATGTATGATTATACCGTGCCTACATGGCCGGGCAGCAACACTGCAGTGGGCAGCTTATGATATCATCCCGGCCGCGGGATAATGATGATAGCACCGTGCCTATATGGCCGGGCAGCATAACAGCGTGCCTATATGGACGGGCAGCATAACACCGTAACTATATGGTCGGGCAGTTTATTTACATATATTATGGATATTGTTTTGAAAATAAAAGTTAGCATGCATGGTATCCGCCTTAAGAGGCATTCAGATATACAGGTTATCTCTTTATCTCATGTTTCTTTATTTCTTAGTTATGTTGTTATTCACGCCTTACATACTTAGTACATTATTCGTACTGACGTCCTTTCTTGTGGACGCTGCGTTCATGCCCGCGAGTGAGACGGGGAAACGGATACGATCCCTAGGAGCTTCGTCGGCCAAGATGCGGAGCACTCCTTTTTGTATATATATTTGGGGCATAACGGGGTCTGTCCCGTCCTTATGATTTAAAATTACTGTATAAAGCTCATAGACGTGTGGATAGTAGAAGCTTCATAACCTCACCAGTTGTCACGACCCATTTTAGCCTAGGTCATGCGGGCACCTACCTTTCCCACCTCGATAGGCGAACCCTTAGCTCAACATTCACGATAATGTAAAATAGCGGAAGAAAGTAAAATAACGTAAGTCTCACAATATAATATAATGATAACAAGTGCGGAAGTAAACGAAATCCACCCATGTACGGTCCGGTCATACAAGAGCATCTAAATACAATACTAAAGGTTTGAATAACAATACATAAGTAGTCTCAAAATCATGTCTACGAATGGAAAGCAAGACATAAGTAACGAAACGAGTCTTCGAGGTTAGCGGACACTATGCTCGCCTCGAAAAACTCAAGTGGGTCAAGAGTCGATCGACCACGAGTCGAAGTAGATCGGGCACGATACTGCGCATTCATAAAAGAATGCAGCAAGTGCGGTCCGACAACAAACAACGATCTTGGTAGGCATCATCGGCCAACCAAGCATAGATAGCACAATTCAAAAAATAAGTAGATAGCAAGGAATCCAACAAGTATAAGATTATAAGATCACAACCAAGTATTCGTCATCGCTTACCTAAAGCCTCTAAACCCAGGTACACCAAGTCCAAAATATGTATATATCCAATTCAATCATCACGATCCATCATCATTACAGAGTCATCACAATCCAATTATCACAACATCTCAATCAAGTCATAATGCAATACAATGGAATAATGGAATGGATGAGATGTAGTGCCATGCAAATGAGTTGTACACATGTACTCCGGACAAAAATATCGACGTCTCGGTAGCACAACCCAGTGTGACTCGTGATGTTACACCTCGGAAATTCCATATGTGTTGCCTTGTGGATAGGCTTAAGGTAATTATGAAATCCGTATGGGATTAAGGGAAGCATTAGATAGCTTAAAGTGTATACTATAAGAGTTTGGAGTAATATGAATATATGAGCCTAAGTTCGTTGAAGGAAGTGAAAGGTAAGTCGTGTTCGGAAGGTTTCCGCTACAATTGAGTTAATGTTTATTTAGGAATATCTTGAAGGGCTGATATAGGGCCTATTGTATGGTTAATAAAGCATTATATAAGTA
>NC_081350.1:66426865-66440825 GCF_029784015.1 Lycium ferocissimum | reverse complement strand
ACATATGGGCACGGCGGGGTCCTGTCCCGCCTATATGATGTTACCTACTCTTCTTAGAGGCTCGTAGACAGTGGTGTATAGTTAGATGTCTGGTAGCCTTGTCGGCTCATATTTTGTATATCATTTTGATAGCCTTGTCGGCTTGTGTATATGAATATGGGAATTGTTGTTGATGATGATATAAATGCGTTGTTGCCCAACGAGATTAGCACTATTGATGTATGTAAATTATGAATAAGCCATATGGCTCACCTAGATGCGAATGAAAATGTACGATAAGAGGTACCCGGGTGGGTTAGCATCGGGTGCCCGTCATGGCCCTCCGATTGGGTCGTGACACATGAAGTCTAAGTGCCACCCGCCCCGGATCTTTGCCTAACAGACAGATGGGATCCTGGCTAATTGCTCACAGAGGGAGTCTCACTGGCACCACTCTGGGGGACCAGCGGAGCTCACTCACCAACAACTATTCCGGAATAACATCGGAATTGGCCATACAACAACGTTGCCGGAATAGATCGTCGGTCATTGGCCTTTCACAATCACTCAAGTAAAAGAGTCGCTCAACAACGATACCGAATAATTACCGGCTATCGGTCATGCATCATGAATATGAGGGAATGTATGCAATGCACTTATCAACAATTCCGGAATTGAACCTCGGACATCGGCCTTCTTACAATCACTCAAGTAAAAGAGTTTATTAAACATCAGTTTCATACAATCAACGATTCCAGAATGGATCTTCGGACATCGACCTTTACAATCTCTCAAATAAGGAGTTTATCAAATATCAATTTACTCAATCAACGATACCGGATCATCACCGGGTATCGGCCATGCATCAAGAATGTGTGAGAATGAGTGCAATGCGTACATCAAGTATCAACAATCAAGTTCAATATCACAAGTACCACGAAGGGGTACGTCATCAATGTGTCATATCACAATACCATCAAGGGTATGCCAACAATATATCAATATTACTAGTACCAACAACGGGTACGTCAACAATGTATCACAATGCAAATACCAACAATGTTATGTCAACCATATCTCAGTCCAGATAGTACCACGCATTCTGATATTTACCACTACTCGTAGCATCAACCATCAAAATGGAACAATAAACACACATAACAGGGTGGCTAGTCCTACATATCAGGGCCCAACCTAAGGCAATATCCAACCCAACTTCATACCCGAAGGTTCGCATGCTATCTCCGACATTATATTCTAAATATGTGATTCGCTATGCATAGTCTTACTAGAGGTAAGCCATAACCTACCTGAACTGCCGAACCGTAACACCAACAAGTCACTCTATCGCCTTGCCTTTCCTCTGAAGCTCAGAACCAAAGTAGTCTAAGCATAATCAAATTCTAAATTAGTAATCATGGAGAATGATACTAATATTGCTACGATATCAATTAGGTCCATTGTAACCCTAGAAATTGGAGAAACGGGCCCACAAGGGCGAAACGAAAAATTCACGGGTAAAATGCAAAATTAAGTAGGGAATCATACCCAATCATTAATTATTGATTTAACTCAAGAATTGTCCCAAATCTGATTTCAAGTAAAAAAAACCCAAATTGGGTATGAACCCTAATTCTGCAAATCTGAAATTCAACATTAAAAGTGGAAGATAAGGGCTTACTAAGCTTAGATTCATCACATTTTAACATTAACATCATCAATTTATCAAGTATAATCTTAGGGAAAAGTCTCCCAAAACCCTCCTTCCAATTCCATTTCTATGGGATCGAAAAAGGAAGGGGAAAATCTAAGATAATTGTGATTAAAGAGGAGTAAAGGATTAGACAAAGTTTTACCTCCAAGAATTCCTTCAATTTGTCTCCAAGAATAGCTTTCCCAAGCTCCAATATCGAGATATGAAACAATGAGGATCTAAGACTCATTTAAGACTCATTTAATGGATTTAACTGCCCGTCACCCTACGATGCAGTACCGACCAAGGCGAGCGCCGCACGCGAAATCAAGCCTAAATGGCTCGTACGGCTTCAGCGGCAGGTCCACCGCCCCAGCGGTACCGCCGTTGCAGTGCTGGTGCCGTCAAAGCGGGCACCAGACACCAGAAACTTAGCTCAATATTTTCCTTCGATCCGATTTTTTGACTTACTCCCGAGACCATCTGCTCTCATACCAGATACCTAGTCCCACATAAAAATGCACTACGAACGTGACTGTGGCCTCAGAATTCCCAACGGATGTCTCATTGACCGAGTCAACCACCGATGCCTTAATTCCCATTTCCCATCCAACATCCTGAAATGCATCCGAATGCATTGGGAACCGAACCAAATATACATACAGGTTCTAAACGACCATCGGGACCAATCGGAATCGATAGAATTTCGAAGAAGGTCCGTTTACCCAAAAGTCAACCTCGGGTCAACTCTTTTTCACTTCAAGTCTATATTTTTCCCAAAGTTATCCGAATCCAGTCTAAACACCTCAAGAAGCGTGTCAATGGTCCCATCAGGTCAAAAGTGAGCCAATCAATGCTCGGGAACGGCGAAAGTGCAAAAAAACTATAATGACCAAACGGGTCGTTACACCAGTGCACATCTTGTATATCATTTTTTTGTAGCCTTGTGGGCTTGTATATATATATATATATATATATATATATATATATATATATATATATATATATATATATATGACAATTATCATGTAAATGAGTTTTTATTTGAGAATTAATGTCTGTACAGATTATGATTATAGTGAGTTATATATGTGGTCCACCGAGATAAGATTGGAAGAAGCATGCTAGGTGGTGCTTAGTAGGCTAGCTCCGGGTACCCGTCATGGCCCCCGGGTTGGGTCGTGACAATTCTAGGGTTTCATGAACTTAGTTGTTCTAACCTTTCAATTCTTCCCCAAACTAGCCTTTATTTGGTGCTAGGAGTTAATACGATCAAAGAACTAACGAGATTAATGGTAAAAAGTTACCTTGATGAAGAGTATTGACCTTGCCTTAGTAAATTCGCCTCAAGGGTTCTTGGGAACTGTTTTTGGAGTTATGTGAGCAGTGGGGTCGAAATAAGGTATTTAACTCGGGTGTCTAACTTAATGAGGACGGCTACACCTGCCTCACTGCAGCGAGAACCACTTTCGCTGCAGCGGGCCTTTAGAGTTCTAACCTTTCGCTACAGCGAGACCCCTCCTAGCTGCTGCGGTCTCATGGCAGCGAAAATCCTTCCGCTACAGCGATGCATTTTAGCCAGTGAGCACGAAATTTTCTACATTTTTATACTTAGTCTCTCAAAATCATTCTAAGGCCCTATGAACACAAGTCAACAAACAACCAAGTTAAAAAAACACATCACAAAGTCACTTATAAGTCACAAAACACAACATAAAACACACTCCAATTTATTTATGTCCGCTTATTCCTAACCTCGGGAATGTGCTAGCAAGGGTAGAATGGTAAAATTATGCATAACGACCAAGCAGGTCAGTACATCAGATACCAATTGAATAACCATTCCTCCCCGGACAGACAAGAGGGAGGGAACAAGGGAAAAGGTACCTGACTCAACCAAAAGATGGGGATACTTATTACGCATATCTGACTCGGTCTCCCAAGTGGCTTCCTCAACAGGACGATTCTTCCACTGGACCTTAACTGTCGCGATTTCTTTTGACCTCAACTTACGCACCTCCCTATCTAATATAGCAACAGGCTCTTCCTCATAGGACAAATTCTCATCTAACAAAATCGAATCTCAATGAATGATATATGACCCATCACCATGATACATTTTTAGCATAGAGACATGAAACATCAGATGAACACCGGACAACCCTAGGGGTAAAGCAAACTCATACACTACGTCCCCCACACCATCAATCTCAAACGGGCTAATATATCTAGGACTAAGCTTACCTTTCTCCCCAAATCTCATCATACCCTTCATGGGTGAGACCTTCAACAACACTTGTTCCCCAATCATAAACTCAAGATCCCGCGCCTTTTGATTCTTATACTCCTTCTTTCTACTTTGAGCTGCTAAGAGCTTTTCTTGTATCACCTTGACCTTATCTAGAGAGTCTCTCAACATATTAGTGCCCGAAGTTCTTACCTTGAACGCATCAAACCACCCAATAGGTGATCTACACTTCCTCCCATAAAATGCCTCAAACGGAGCCATATCAATATTTGAATGATAACTATTATTATAAGCGAACAACGCCAATGGTAAAAATTGGTCCCAATGACCATCGAAATCAATCACACACGCACGAAGCATGTCCTTAAGAACCTGAATCGTCCGCCCGGACTGACCTTCCATCTGAGGGTGAAAAGTTGTACTAAGGTCCAACCTCGTACCCAATTCCAAATTAAAATGCTTCTAAATTCGAGATGCAAACATCGTGCCCCTATCGGATATGATGGAAATAAAAACCCCATACAGTCTAACAATCTTATGAATATAGATCTTGGCTAACTTCTCGGCATTATAAGTATCCTGGACCAGAAAAAATGTGCAGACTTAGTTAACCGGTCGAAAACGACCCAGATCGAATCAAACTTACCCAAGGTCTTTGGAAGACCCATCACAAATCCATGGCTATCCTCTCTCACTTCCATTCAGGAATGGGCATCCTCTGAAGAGTACCACCGGCCTTTGTTGCTCGTACTTAACCTGCTGACAATTTAAATGCTCGAAAATATAATCAGCTATATCACGCTTCATCCTAGCCCACCAGTAATGTTGTCTCAGATCACGGTACATCTTCGTAGCACCAGGATGAATAGAATATCTAGAACTGTGGGACTCCTCTAAAATTATCTGAATCAAGTTATCCACTCAAGGAATGCACACGCGCCCCTTAATTCTCAATACGCCCTCTTCATCAATCACGGCCTCCTTGGCCTAACCACTCATTACCTTGTCCCGAATTTTGCATAAACCCGGATTGTCTGGAACAGATGACCTCGCCTCAATAAAAGCCAATACTCTGCCAGAACCAGATAAATCAAGTCGCACAAAACCGAGCCGTAGCCCGAACCTCTATGGCCAACGACGCTCCGGTTGACCCGGACGAGCTGTTGCACATACTAGCTGACTTCCTGCTCAAGGCATCCGCCACTACGTTTGCCTTGCCAAGATAATATAAAATAGTAATATCATAATCCTTCAACAATTCCATCCATCTCCGCTGCCTAGAGTTTAAATCCCGCTGAGTAAACAAGTGTTGCAGGCTATGATGATCAGTGAATATTTCACAATGGAAACCTTAAAGATAGTACCTCCAAATCTTTAATGCAAACACCACTGCTGCCAACTCTAAGTCATGAGTGGGATAATTTTTTTCACGAATCTTCAATTGCCTAGAAGCATAGGCAATAACCCTCATCCTTCATCAACACAAAGACCAAACTTGAATGGGAAGCATCACAATAAACCACAAAATCCTTACCCTCACGGGCAAAGCAAGAATCGATGTTGTAGCCAACAAAGTCTTGAGCTTTTGAAAGCTCTCTTCACACTCATCGGACCACTGAAAACGTACATCGTTCTGCATCAAATGGGTCAAGTGCGATACAATGGAAGCAAACCCCTTCACGAACCAGCGGTAGTAACTAGCTAAACCCACGAAGCTGCGAATTTCTATCACTGATGTGGGTCTAGCCCAATCTGTGACGGCCTCAATCTTTTTTGGATCAACCATAATTCCCTCCTTCGAAACCACATGTCCCAAGAAAGACACCGAATCAAGCCAAAATTCACACTTAGGGAATTTAGCATACAACTCCCTATCCCTCAACAATCCAAGGACAACTCTCAGATGTTTTTCATGATCTTCCCTGCTCTTTGAATAAATCAATATATCATCAATAAATACAATAACAAAAGAATCTAAGAATGGCTTAAAAATTCAATTCATCAAATCCATAAAAGCAGCAGGGGCATTAGTGAGCTCGAAAGACATGACAAGAAACTCATAATGTCCGTATCTAGTCCGGAAGATTGTCTTAGGGATATCCTCAGCCTGAATCTTTAATTGATGGTAGCCCGATCTCAAATCAATTTTAGAGAACACACATGCTTCCTGAAGCTGGTCAAATAGATCATCAATGTGAGGAATAGGATACTTATTCCGGATGGTGACTTTATTTAATTGGCTATAATCAATGCACATCCGCATAGTCCTATCCTTTTTTTTCACAAAAAGCAAAGGAGCGCCCCACAGAGAGATGCTCGGGCAAATAAAACCTTTACTAAGAAGGTCTTGAAGCTGTTCCTTCAATTCCCTCAACTCTGTTGGAGCTATACAATATGGAGGGATAGAAATAAGGCAAGTCCCCGGCTCTAAATCAATGCAGAAATCAATATCACGGTCTGGTGGCATACCGAGTAGGTCTGCAGGAAACACCTCTACGAACTCACAAACTACAGGAACTGACTCAAGTGGTGGAATCTCAACATCAGTATCATGAATATACGCCAAATAATCCAAACATCGCCTCTCAATAAGTTTTTTAGCACGAACATAAGAGTTAATTTTCTTTTGAGAGGGATTAAGGTTTCCTTCCCACTCAAGTCTAGGTATCCCAAGCATAGCTAAGGTGACAGTTTTAGCATGACAGTCTAGGATCACATGGTAGGGAGATAGCCAACTCATACCCAGAACAACATCAAAATCTACCATGTCTAAAATCATTAAGTCTACCGGGTACCATAACCCATAATTGTAACAGTGCAAGATCGAAACACTTTATCTACAACCACATAATCTCTAATCGGAGTAGACACAAGAATAGGAATATTAAGCAAGTCACAGGTCGTATCAAACTCCTATAAAGTAAGTAGACACATAAAAAAATATGGAGCCCGGATCAAATAGTACAGGAGCCTGCCGGCGACAGACTGAGATAATACTCGTGATAACTGTATCTGAGCTCTCGACCTCTGGCCTGCCTGGTATGGCATTGCAATGGGCACACCCACCACTAGCCTGAGAACCTCTACGGTCCCCCTGAACTGTCTGAGCACCAACCCTACCAGATTGATAACCACCCCTGTTGGACTGAGCACCACCTTTACCTGTCGTGTGACCACCCTGCCCAGTCTGAGTACGGTTCCCACTAAAAGATCCCCCTCCTCTAACCGGAGCAACTGGGAGCCTGGGAGCCTAAAACTGACCACTCTGGTTACCCTGTCTGAGTCTAGGACAAAACCTCTTGATGTGCCCCTGCTCGCCACACTCAAAGGAGGCACGATCGAGTTGGCCTCGAACGATTAACGAAGAAGTCGAAAAACCTCCACGATGGGAACTCGGATCGAGAGCCTCTGCCCGGGTGATAGAGTGCGAGCGACTCTATATGCGCGAGAGCCTCCTGCCTGGTAGATAGAGTACTGAGCGACTCTATATGCACCTCTAATCGAAGCCGACATAGTCTGCTGAACCTGACGACCTGACCAACTCTGGGATCCCTGTCCTTTAGAAAACGTACCACTGATATTACCACTATTTTGAGCCTTCTTCTCTGCATATTTGTTGTAGCTATCCTGACAAACACCCTCAACAGTTTTTACGTGATCCACAACCTCCTGAAAAGAACAACCCCTGGTCACCAACTAAAGAGCCGACAAGCGGCGAAGGGCAGTATTCAACCCCTTCATAAAATGTCTAACCCTCTCCTCTTCAGTAGGCAAAAGTTGGAGAGCATAACGAGCTAAGGAGTAAAATCGGGACTCGTAAGCAGCCATAGAAGAATTTCCCTACGCAATATTATAGAACTCATTGTGCCTCCTGTCCCTTAAAGTACGAGGAACATACTTCTCAAGAAAGATCAGGTAGAACTTTGTCCAAGTTAATGAAGGAAAATTCGCTGCCCTACACTCTACAAACGCCCTCCATCATAACTTGGCATCTCCCAGAGCTGAAAAGTCACCAACTCTACCCATACTTCTCAACTGCCCCCATCTAGTGTATCCTCTTGTGATAATTAATAATGAACTCATAGTTATCCTCTACCTCAGCACCAAAGAACTCTAGAGACTTCATCTTAGTGAACCTCCAAAACAAATTATGTTCGTTACCTGTCATCATTGATCCTCCCACTGGCCTAGGAAATAACTCAGGTCCTGGGGCCTCATCCAAACGTGGAGCCACAACTGCGGCATACTGTGCCCCTGGCGCCTAAACTAGAGCCTGAGCCGGACCACCTGCTCTCGCACCTTGATTACCTACTGTTGCTGGTAACACTCCCGCCTCTGCTAAACCATTCAATAGGTTCAGCGTTAGGACCATAACATCTGACAGCACTGGAGTAGCAATAATATCCGGCTAAGCTGGTGCTGCTACCTCATCTTGAACAACCTGAGGCTCAAGGGACTCAGCGCGTTACTGACCAACTGCGGGAGCCCCGCCCTGGGCGACGCTGGCCGCTCCCCTGCCACTTCCAGACCACGGTCCCCGGCCCGGTCTCTTCCTTCACGGAGTTGCGTACCCCGAGTTGGTGCGTAGTACAAGTCCTCACCATCTGTTAGAGAATAGAAATAAAAGTCAGATACCAATTTGAATCATCCAGATGCCAATTGAAATCAAGTAGCACGAAATAAAGAAATAAATTAAAGTTTTCTAGTGTCCCATAGCCTCCCGAGGATAAGTGCAGACGTCTCCGCTTGATCCGCAAGACTCTACTGGACATGTCCTTGTACGATGAGATCAACAAGCCTAAAGCTCTGATACCAATTTTATCACGTCCCAACAGACGTGAATGGCACCCATACTAGTCTTATAGTGAGCGAACCAATCCCTTGACACATTATCAAGCCAATTTCCAATTACTTAAACTATTTAATAAACATTGCTCATGAATAATGGAATAAAATGTCTGATAATAAAATAACCTAAATAGCAAGTGCGGAAATCTAGCTATTATATCCCCAAAATCTGAAACCGTACAAGGACTCTAACTAACTTAAAAAGAAGAGATACTGCCTAAAAATAAACATAATGTCCGGAATGAAAATAGATATCTGAAATAAAGAAAAATCTTCAGGCAGCATGGCACGGATAGAAGCTCACCCTTTGATCTTTGTAACAAAGAACCTCAACTAGATGCGAGGTCTGGAAGACGTCTCTAGCTCAAAATTTGCACTCACAAAAAAAATGCAGCAAGTGTAGGTCAGTACAAACAACACGTACTGGTAGGTATCATAGGACGACTAAGATTATTATTATGCATACACATATAAAATAAATAAAATAGGCAGACAGGCACAACAAACATGCATCATAAATAAGATCCTCAAATAATCCACTTTCAAAATAAGTTACCAATTATCAAATTTGAAACACCAATACTGAGGCTGAAAGTAAAACAATAAACAATGAAGTCTCCAGCTCTGTCACATATATGTACACACATGCTAAATGGTAATATTTTTTTCAAATAGTCATGACCTGCAGGGGACCCATAGTGTCCATGTACCAATCGTTCTGGAAAGAACCTTGGGCCACGAGCTCATAACTAGGCTACATCGTGAACCCCTGTTAAATGTGCCTTAATAGATGTATATGTTCCATCTCAAAATCTCATCAACAATGCCTCATAATCGAATCACAATAAATAACCCAAGAACACATATCAAAGCCAGAAACAATGCAGTACAGTCATAGAAAGACAAGTCATAACAAGGCTCACCAATAACTCTGCTCAACCATAGCCTAATTATACAACTATCTCAATCAATCAGTGAAGGGTATATATGAACACCTTCCTTTCAACAGTCTCAACAATACAGTTCAAGTTTATCAATTTCAACAATAGAGAAGTACTTCACACAATTTAATCATACAACAACAACAACGATCACCAAACTCCAAGTCTGAAGGCCTAGACATGCTTTCTCCCATAAATTCTAAGACATATACAATCAACTAAGCAAAGTCTAACTCAAGTAAATCGTAATCTACCTCAAGTAGATTTGAGCAATGGAACCACTCCACAACAGCCTTTCCCTTTCGCAATGCCTCGAAATGTTCAAAGTCTAGAAATCATAATACTAAGTAAGTAATGGGGTATTAACTCATTTTAAGGGTTCTATAATCAATTCAACCCTACAATCTGGTTTTAGCCAAAGTTCCCATTTTTATTGGAATCCTAGGTCTCAACAACCAATTTCTGTTACTGAATATCTAATTCTCATGCTATGAAGTGATAATTTCTACTCTTATATGATTAAACAATAATAAGTAATAATAAACAATAACCCATTAATATTCTAGGGTTTCATAAACTTAGGTGTTCTAACCTTTCAATTATTCCCCAAACTATCCTTTATTTGGTGCTAAGAGTTAATACGATTAAAGAACTAACGAGATTAATGGTGGAAAGTTTCCTTGATGAAAAGCATTGACCTTGTCTTAGTAAATTCTCCTCAAGGACTCTTGGGAACTGTTTTTGGAGGTATGTGAGGAGTGGGGTCGAAATAAGGCATTAACTCGAGTTTCTGACTTAATGAGAACCGATGCAGCAAGGACCTCCTTCGCTGTAGTGGGCCTTTGAAATTCTAACCTTTCGCTGCAGTGAGACCCCTCCTCATTGCAGCAGTCTCATGGTAGTGAAAATCTTTCCGCTGCAGCTATGCATTTTAGCCAGTGAGCACGAAATTTTCTATATTTTTATACTTAGTCTCTCAAAATCATTCTAAGGCCCTATGAACACAAGCCAACAAACAACCAAGTTAAAAACACATCACAGAGTCACTTATAAGTCACAAAACACAACATAAAACACACCCCAATTTACTTAGGAAAGCTCATTCCTAACCTCGAGAAAGTGCTAGCAAGGGTAGAATGGTAAAATTACGCATAACGACCAAGCGAGTCGTTACACAACGGATCCTTAATACTAGGTTGCCTAAAACCTTCCCTAGGGGATCATCAGAACCCTTACCTCGAACTCTGGTTTAAAAGGTTTTTTCTCTTGTTGTGATAAACCCTTTTACCCGGTTTCCTAATTTCCATTATAAAATTAGGTGGCGACTCTAAACTTATGAAATCCAATTAGAGCGCCAACAACCTCTTAGTAGCTTTTACGCACCCGCATAAATGTGAACCGTAACACCACTTACAAATATAGATTATCTTTTTGTCAAACAACCTGCCCATGATGTTCTTACAAATGTGTGCTTTTTATTTTTATAATTAATTTAAATTAAAAAATTATTAATTTGAAAAGTATAAACAATTACTTTTACAATATTATTTACAAATATGTGATTATTAATTAATATATCTTTAAGAAACAATATATATCTTAATACCTAATTTAATATATCATTTATAAAGGCACACATTTGTCAAGTGTTAATTTTTATAACTATGTAATTACATATGTGCAACCAAATAGTATGCTTGTAATTGCACTGTAATTACGTTATGACCAATAAACAAGTTCTCGTATTACTATACCGCGTAATTACTAGGCTGTGTAACTACTATCCTTATAATTACCTCAATTCCAATTATCAGGTGGCTTTCCAAACAGACAACATTTTGGTATATTCTACATATCTTTAGCTTAAGATCACAAGATTTAAAAATCTTCTTTATTTTCTTAAACTTCGTGTCAAGTCAAAACTGACAAACAAATTGAAATGGAGGAACTTTAATTAAGGTTACTAATTTATTTTATCAAATAGAGTTACTTGCCATTATCTTTTTAAGTGAACTAATTCTTTAACTAGTGTCAAATCCGCTCTCCACCAATGTCTTAATAGATGGCAATCACATGAACTAATTAACCAATGATGTATGTACTAGATAGGTATGCCCATGCTGAGCACGGGCCCAACATTTTATAATTTCAAGTAGGTTGCCTGAAGTTAAGGGGCGTGAACACCTTCCGGCCTGTATAAGTACAACACAACTTTTAAACTTACTTATATTCTCTCACTTCTTTTACAACAATTACTTAGACACAAGGAAAAGAAACCAAATATATCTTTCAATGTTAATGCAAGTCCACTTTACATCCATCTAAATAATATTCCGCTTGAAATGTCAAACACGTGATGGAAACCTCTTGATGATGAAAATAAATACTATTTCTCCTATAAGGGAGTAACCTGCAACAATAAACTATAAGGTTTCCAAGCCAATATTGGAAAAAAAACATTATGACAACGTACAAGATGCCAATTTGTAACACAACTTATATTGGGAAACTGTTGACACATTTAGAAATTAAAAATTAAAAAAAAATCTCACTTCCACTTCACATCAACATCAAAATCGATACCTACTCTTTGGCCGCTGAGTGTCCCGAAATGACCAAAAATCAAAAGCCAAATCTGCACTCAGAAAGCAAGAGAGGAATTTTAAGCACCAAATTTTTTGTGGAAATGAACAAGAGTCATATTCATTACAAAGTTCTAAGCATCTACATAGACAAATCCTATGGCTATCATAAGAAGGAGTAGTTATAAGTGCATTTTGTTTCGAATCATTTTAGACCTCACAAACAACTTACTACAAAGGTCAAATATTACTACGAAAAGATATTCTGTTCTAGGATGTGCATCCAAGCCACCTACCACTTCATAATATTACTTGTACCCTTCAATTCAATCGTACCTTATATACCATCATATTGTTTCCATGCTACCCTTTCATTGCTCAAAGTGCAATTTGCACAAATAGACTCAAAGTCTAGCTGATAGAGGAAAGTGAACTTAATACTCTTTTCCCCTGCTTTTTCCAGATAATTGCGAAAATATATTCACAAACCACATATAAAACGGAGATTGGAGACTCTTCTAATAAGCTTGTATTCAAAATAAAAAAGAATATACTTATCTTCCACTTTGTCTTGTTGTTTACTCTAATGCAAATTTTCCAAACCCCTGTCACTATATGCCTTTTTTCCTAAAAGAGGCAATAAGGAAATTAATACCAGGCAAAGCAAATAATGAAACAAAATGTAAAGTTAATGCTAGCAGAAAGTCTATATCATTCAATCAAAACACTTTTTAGCTCAGTACGTTTTGAAATAAAAAAACACTTTTTTTTTCTGAGAGACGTAAGGTATTAACATCACCCAATTAAAACACTAAAGAGTATGTATACCTTCACGTAACTAATACCAAGATCCTTTCTTGAATATCCTCAGCCTAAATTGCGCACCATATATTCATTTTAATCTTTTATAATCCTCATTATTAAATTTGAAGTAGATACTCCATCAGTCTGCTTGGTCTAAACTTACTAATGGACTTACCCTAATAACACAGGTTTTCACAATATTCACATTATAGAAGCCTTTGGCATGCACTAAAGAGGGCCTGGAAAATTCAATTACAACATTATATTACTTAAAGGTTTTATCCCAAAACATCCCTCAGTTGTCAGTCTATTTTTGTTATACATTTCACCCCTAAAAGCTAATTTAAATTCCTCCAATAAGTAGTTAGGAGACCAAATATAGCACATAGGCGCTATACTTGGATTTGGTAACGAGTAAGTTATACCTGGTAAAGTGTCAGCTATCTTATGTAACATCCCGTAAATTTGAATTAGGTGCGAATGTAAAATAATTGGAGTTTTTATGTCATCTTAGCTATATGGATCCCTTCGGGATAGGTGCAGGTGTTAAATGATCTTTTTGGGGTCAAACGAGGTAAGGAAGTTCATTGGAATTTTTGAAATTCATCTAAGTCGGAGACAGTTTTAAGTTATATCTAGTTTTCAGATATTTGCATTGGAAATTGGGGAAAACTCAAAACATGAACATTGTAGGTCTCTGAAATATGTTTCCAACCATATAAAGTGAGGCTCAAACTGAACTACGTTTAGGGAGTTATGATCATTTTATTTAGTGAATATAGATTATCTGAAACGTGCGTTAAGCGTGCGTCGCAAGCCCAGCAGAATCCAGCTGCAAACAAAAATATGTTTAGGCGTTAGAGCC
>NC_081350.1:66393219-66426765 GCF_029784015.1 Lycium ferocissimum | reverse complement strand
GATATTCCTTATTCTACATCCTTTTAGTAAGTCAAAACATACAACTAGGCCTACGAACGATCAACGAGGAGAATTTAACAAGTATAAGACAACCATATAAATGGGACCAAGACGTGTCATCACCTAAGTAGAACATCTAAACCCAAATGTGCCCAAATATAATATGTTCAATCCGAAACTAACATCACAAGTAAAGCACCAAACTATCTCAATATAAGCCATGATGCAATGCAATGCAATAATGTATGAATGCAAATGAAATGTCATGCAATGCCGTGTACGCATACGTACTCCTGGACGGAATACCTCCACGTCTTGGTAGCACAACCCAAGGTGACACGCAAAGTCTAAGTGCCACTTGTCTCAGATCTTTACCCAACAGACAGACGAGACTCCAGATATTTGCCCAAGGAGGGTTTTCACCGGCACCACCCTGGGGGACCCGCGGAGTCCACGCACACTCACCTCAATCCACGATTCCGAGACAAACATTAGATTTCGTACTCTCACATAACTCTCATACAAAAATCGAGCCCACCATCACGTTGCTTCATCAAGTACCAACAATGTATCAACAATATATCATGAAGGATGAGAATGCATGCAATGGTGGTCAACATCAATATCACAAGTACCAAACATGGGTACGCCATCAACATCATGAAAGACTACACAAGTCATATAGAACTACATCCTCGCCTCAACATCAACCATTAAAATACAACAATCTCACAATCAAGATGGAACAACAGCTCTCATTATCTACTACCAATATGTAGCATCAGGCCAAAAATGATAGAACAATCAAGCCACATAACAATGTTACCTCACTTCCTTACTACCTTTCATTATTAATACATGATAATTCACCTTCTACTTACAAGACCTCACTAATACCCAATCTAGAATCAATTTCACACCGTAGATGCATTTATCTCGTTTCAATACCAAATAAGATTCAACAATATTAACACGTAACCAAGCGTATCTTACGGAAGTTCCTCACCCAGGGTCATAGATAAATAATTAACAACAACTACTTCCAAGGTCACATACAATCCACAGATATTCAAGGGAAAACAACACAAGAATCCTATGGAATCTACAAAGCCACAAGCTTCCTCGAACACAAACGTGACATAACAAGACCATCCTAAGGATTCATCCCAAATCTCCAATACCTATACATGCATTCTCTGTTTCTTCTAATACATAAATATATACACCTAACCGAGTCCTACCAAAGGGAAACCGTAACCTACCTCGAGGCCAAGTGTGTCACCTCGAAATTTTTCCGTACTTGAGTGACGAGTAGAACGATGAAGAGCTTGAGTATATGATGTGTTGTTAAGTCGGGAATGGCCAATCATGAATTTTGTGGAAATAATAAAGTTGCGAAAATTTCCACCAATGGTCGTATAGTGCACAATACGGCCCGTAAAGTGATTTACGGACCGTATAGTGCGATCGTCCTCCAAGCAAAAATCTCAACTTTCTCTTTTTTCTTAAGCTTAAATACGTGCATGGAGGACCGACCGTAAACCAATACGGTCCGTATAAGGTGCTTTACGACCACCGTTCATCCCGACAATAATTCATTAAAGATCAGATTTTGGGATTTTTAAAAGGGACTTAAGCTCATTTCATTTCATTCTTCTTCAAGACACCTCAAGAGACTTCTAGAAAACTCCCAATATTCTGCACAAGAATTCAACAAAAAATCAAAGGAAACATCAAGATCAACACCACCAATTGGTGAAATTAAGTGCAAGAACACATCAAGGGACCATCTAAGCCAAGAAATTCCAAAGAGAGTGGAACTAGGGTTTTGGCTAATTGAAGTATTTCAACTTAAGACTTGTTCAACCATCATCCAAGGTAAGTTTCATGAACGTTACATGCTATTTGAAGTATTATTGAGCTAAGATTCATGGATTGTAGAAGAGTACAACAAATGGGTCATTAAATGGATGAATAATGTCATTAGTGATTAGTAGGATTGAATCGTGGAAATGAATATGTTGAGGATATAAATATGTTATAAATGACCTATAGAACATGAAATGAGCATTGGATATGAAAGAATACGACGATGGATTTTTAGTCATGATTATGGGAAATTAAAGTGAGATTATGAAATGCAAATAAGATGAATGAATGACGATTGTTGTTAACGATATTGTGATGATTATTATGAATGTTGGGAGTTGATATGGAATATGGCGGAAAGTAGTATAAACAAAGGAAACGCTGTCCGATTTTCTTTAGCCTTAAGAAGTGCGTTCTTGTAATTGATTAGCTAATGATGGTACGAACCCGCTTGAAGGTAAAGACGCAAGCATTGAAGGAGGACGAGCCAGCAATAGAATAGTTAAGCGACAAAGGTATGTGAGGCTAATCCCTTTCCTTCTAAGGCATGAGTCCTATGGCATGAATTTCCTCTTTTACTATGAATGTTCCATCTCCAATAAAGTTAAGAGTCCTCTCTCATGAATAGCCATACGAGATAAGAAATATAAGATGAATACGAAAATGATGATAGCAAGCTAAAGTCTAGAAATGCTATAGCCTATGATATGATGCCTCTAAGAAGCTAATGATGACATTTATGTAATTTAATGATATTGATCATTGTGCACACTCACCTTATGCTTGTTCCTTCAAGGTGAGGCGAGAATACGTAAGAATGCTCATAATGATATCGGGGGTCCACGACCTTACGTCACCCCGATAAAGTATGAATAGCTAAGAGTCCCCATGCATGTATTGTGATAAGTATATGATGTCAAGCATACCATGATGAGTTACGATAAGCATACTATGATAAGCATGTTATGATAAGCATGATGTAATGAGTATATGATAATATCACACCGTACCTATATGGCGGGCGTTACACCGCCAAGGCCAAGTCGGGCGACACACACATGGCCAAATGGCATGGGCAGACACCACTAGTGGGCGGCATGAGATAATATCCTGGACGCGGGATGCCCGACGCAAAGCTATGATGATGCTAATGATATTGATTATTACACCGCACCTATATGGTAGGAGCTAAATATTACGGTTATGTATATATGATATGATGATGAGTACGAAAGTAAGTCGCACGCATGATCATCCTTATGATTCGATCGATTCTGATTGCTCCTTGTTTTATGCCTCCTCGGTTTATTGATGCTTCATTATTGTTTATGCTTCACATACTCGGTACAATATTCGTACCGACGTTTCTTCGGACGCCGTGTTCATGCCCACGAGGTAGACGGGGAGGTGGCCCGGACTCATAGGAGCTAGCGGTGATTTGAGAGCACTCCATATTCCGGAAGTGCCACGATTTCTCTTTTGGTATATATATATACGTATATTCATGTTTTTGGGCATGACGGGGTCCCGTCCCGTCCGGATGTCTAGTATTCCGGTAGAGGCTCGTAGATACGCGGTGTGGGTAGTCCGGTCCCCACGCTTTTATGTATATGCATGTATATATTATTTTGGATAGCGAAGGGCTTATGTTTATAAAAGCAAATGTATTTCGGAAAATTCCGGTTTTACATGATTATGAGCATATAGTATGAATAATAGCGACAAGGTGTAAGTGAGTGGTGTTCGGTGGTTAGCCCGGATACCGCCGTCGCGTCCGTAGCTCGGGTCGTGACGGGTATGGTATCGAGGGTTTCGGTCCCTAGGAAGTGTCTACGAGCCGTGTCTAGTAGAGTCTTGTTTATGGTGTGTTGCGCGCCACGCTAATAAACGAGGGCAGGGCATTTAGAAAAAAATGACCATCTTTCTTCATATGATATCGTGCGATAGAGCCGAGTATAAGATTTAATCCTCCCTAACGAGTATGTTGTGATTTCGTAAATGCCGCCAAAGCTAAAGCCGCCTGTAAGGGCAAGACTACGACAAAGAGGCGGGCGAAAGAGAGCCGCCTATGAATGTTGATGAAGGAGAGTCACATCACGAGGCCTTATCTAATGCCTCCACCACTCCTCCTAGTACGGAAGGGGGTTCTATTCCGGTTCCTCCACCGCCACGTCGGTCAACAAATGACCGAGGCTATTAATTTATTGACGTGGTGGTTGCCCTCGTGCACAACGGCAAAATACGGCCCGAGTGATCGTTCGGCCTAGTACTAAAGCCCGCGATTTTATGAGCCTAAATCCTCCGAATTCTTTGGGTCAAAGCCGACGAAGATCCACAAGGCTTCATTGATGAGATGCTAAGAACATTGCGGATTATTCATGCTTCCGAGCCGAGTCGGTAGAGTTGGCATCATATAGACTCCGAGATGTGGCAGTTTTATGGTACAACAATTGGATAGCATCGAGGTAAGAAAATGCGCCTCCTCCCGTTTGGCAAGAGTTCGTTGATGCCTTCATTCGCCATTATTTGCCACCCGAGGTCCGCCGAGCTAGAGCGGATAGATTTTTGAATTTGAAGCAAGGAAATATGAGCGCCCGAGAATATAGTCTTCAATTTAATTCCTTGGCTAGGTATGCCCCGACGATGGTGGCCGACATGGGTGACCGGGTGTATAGATTTGTGAGTGGCTTAGGGCCACATTTATTCAAAGATTGCCTAACGGCTTCATTACAAGACGGATGGACATTTCCGAATTCAAGCTCATGCCCAAAATCTTGAAGGGCAACAACCTCCACAAAGAGGTGAACGTGATGTTGATAGAGGGCCGAGAAAAAGCGCTAGATCTATGGGCACAGGCCGTGATTATAGAGGGGGATCGAGGCTGTTATATCCGGCATTTTTGCACATTTGGAAAATTTGGAATAATTTTTGCTTATAAGAAATAAGGCCATATTTGGATTTTTCTTAGCAAGTGTGAGCCGGTTATGGAAGTTTGAATGCGAAAACAGGAGAAGGCCTAAGGGCAAAATTGGAATTTTGGAAATATGTTTCGGGAATTTGCAAACGAGAATTCTAGTGAATTGGGCTCAAAAAAAAAAAATAAGAAAAACAAAGGCCCAAGGTTAGGGGTGGCCGGCCATGTTGGCCCAAGCCCATGGGAAATTAGTCATGTGATTAGTCACATGACTAATTAATATAAGTGGCTAACCATGCATGAAAAACCATAGAACTTTCAAGAAAAATTGAGAGAAAAATTGAAAGGGCCATTATCGGCCAAGAAAGAAGAGAAGAGAGAAAGAAAAATTTTTTGGAGCCTTAATTCTTGATGCAAAAATCCGCTTCTTCTTGAATTCCTACCAAGCTCAAGGTGCTCTTCAACATGGTATAATTATCTTGGCAAGAAAGAGACTTTGGTGGCAAGTGGAAAAAATTAGAAAAGGTAAGAATTTCACTCTTTGATGTTGGAAGAATCACATATATGTTGTATCATGTGTAAAGTGCATGAAAATCATGAAATTATGGTGTGTGTGTGTGTGTGTGTGGCCGTGTGGTTGTATTTTATGTATGTGTGGCCGTGTGATAGTATGGGTGGAGAAGACATGAATTTATTTCATTTAGTATGGAAATGGTGTTGATGTAGTTAGTGGTGAAAGTGGAAGCATATGAGTCAAAGTTTGCATGAAAATCATTGTTAAGTTGTTATAGGAAGTTTAGTAATATTATGAGAAATTTATGTAATTATGGGAATGGACTTGTAAGATGCAAATTATGATGATTGTTGATGAAAATGGAAGATGGAATTGTGTTATGGAAAGTTATGTAGAAAATTGGAAATTTTGGATGGATTATGGGTTGATGGAGATTTTGTATGTTTTGTAGAATAATGAGAAATGTGTTTGAATTGTATTGGAATGGTCTTGAATTAGTAGATAAATATGAAAACGTTGACATTGGATGAAAAGTGTGAAGTTAGAATGGAAGTTAATGCATTATGTGGAAAGAAAGACTATGTATGTTATAATATGTTTTGCATTGAAGATTGATGTTGCTAGTGTTGCGATTGGATTGGTTGTTGTTATGTGAGCCGAGTTGAACCTCGGGGATGCTATATGTTTAGGGGAGGTGCTGCCCAAATTTTTATAGAACAATATTGGCTAAGATTGGAAATTATGAGTCTCATGAATAGTAATTTGGTAAAGATGACCATTTGCGGATTTTTGACGAAACGGATTGAAGATTAAGCGAGCACAAGACGTCCGCAAGGTATGTAGAGCTTACCTATTCTTCATATGGCATGTCCTAGACCTACTAGGCCGAAAACGGAACCTCGGGACTAATTTCGCTCCTAGAAATCCGAGTTTGCTTTTGGTTACTATTCATTCAAAGTTGAATCAAAATGCTTACCTTTGGATATAAGAACGTATAAGCCTTTGTATCTTTCGTAAATGAATCCAAATGGCTCCGAAACTTTCCGGATAATCTTATGGAGCCTAATGTTTGTAAATTATGTCCGCCGCCCGCTTGACCCGAGGTGGGCCCGCAAGTCCCGAGACTTCCTTTAATTGGTTTGTCTGACTCATTTCCGTACAATCCGAAAAGGAATTGTTTGCTTATGATCCTAAGGTCCGTTCGAATGTCTTATTATGTTATTTGAACGCTCGTCGCTATGAGCGCTACTTTTTTTTCCGAGAATAACTTACGATATGTTTTTCGAAAAATTGATAACTAAAAATCCGCAACCTTTGTATACTAATTTCCGATTTGTTCGATACTCGCTTTGAGCTTTCTTACACCAATGTATTTGTATATGGAATTATGTTTCGACTTCTGGAGTTTACTTTTAAGATGCATATGATTTCTCGCACTACTCGTTCGTGCCGATTATTATGGTTTCGTTCGCCGGTACCGGGCCGGTTTTGTGATCGTGCGCAACGCTATATTCGGCGTATGATGTGTTACGGTTTCCGTGACCTCGCCATAGGGCACTGTTTTGGAGTTATGATGTGATATGGCCTTTGCTATATTTGATGATGTGTGTGATATTGTGATTTGTTCGGAGATGTACGGAGATTTGAAAGCTTCCGGAGTATGATGTGTTGTGGCACCAGCGTCAGGGGGTGACCACGTTCTAAGAGCCTATGCATGATTTTTATTTGCATTCTGCACATTTGCATTCCGTACAGGTTTGGTTCTGTTATTTCTGTATTTATTCCGTATCTTCTCGCTCCGATTATGGTTCGGATTACTTGTACCTTCTCTTTACATACTCGGTACTTTCCGTGCCGACCCTCCTTTCCGGGAGTCGTTTCATGCCGCGCGAGTACGAGTGCTCGGTTGGGTGATTCCCCGGTTTAGGCTACCTATTCTCGCTACTTTGGAGTGCTCACTCGATCCGAGCCCACTTTTGGCATATATGTTCGCGTTGGATATTCTCGACATTTGCTCTCTTTGTTTGGGTACGGCGGGCCCCGTCCCGTCATAGGTTCGTATGTTCTCGTTTTGTTCTGTTTGTAGGCCCGTAGTCATGTTTGTGGGTCGTGGGTCCCGGCCTCGTGTGTGTGATTCCGGTTTGTCCGTATATGATTTTGATTTGCGTCCTTAGCGGCCCCCGTATGCTACTATGGCCGATATGGCCGATTTGTTTGCATGAGTGTGTACGGGCGATGTACATTCCGCCAATTTTGATTACGATGTGATGTTTGACACGGGTGCCGCTCGGGCCCGCATTTGTATGATATACGCACCGACTATCAGTAAGAATAATGTCTGTTAAATCCGATCGCGCGGTATTCTGATGGTTTGGTTCGTAAGTCTGTTTGGGTGCCTAGGTAGGGCACCAGTCACGGCCCACGGAGCTGGGTCGTGAAAGAGGCAGACATTTTCTAGGCACTCGGAGGACAATCGGCGACTAGTGCACCTCCCCGGTATGCGACAGAAGATTTGATCGCTCTTTCCGATCGGGACAGGCCGAGTTCAAGGGCCCCAGTTCACAATTTGGGGGTGATCACGGTCGAGGAGACCTCCGATGCGCGATGCGGTCGGTGCGGCGATTACATTACGGGACCGGTGCCGCCGTGGTTCAAACGCTTGTTATACTTGCAGCCAGGTAGGACACATGACGAGACATTGCCGTCGACGAGTGGCAGCTGGGCCCGGCCCACGATCATTAGCGGGATCTTCTTCGACATCCTACGGGGCGGACTTTTCGACCCCGAAAGAAGCCGAGGTAGAGGCCGAGGGGGAGTACCTACTTCGGATGCCACACAAAGACCGCTTATATGCATTAGTCGGACGAAGATCTTGAGTCCTCCCCGGACGTGGTCACGGGTACATTGACCGTGTTCTCTTATGATGTGTATGCATTGATAGATCCGGATCTACGTTATCATATATTACTCCATATATTGCAAATCGTATTGGGTGAAACCCGAGCCGATCAAACCTTTTGAGGTATCCACTCCGGTTGGTGATCCCGTGATAGCTAAGCAAGTATATAAAAATTGTATAATTGTGATACATGATCGTCGAAAAAAGCCGATTTAGTCGAGCTAGAGATGCTAGACTTTGATGTTATAATGGGTATGGATTGGTTGGCCTCCGTTATGCCAATATTGACCGCCGAATGAAATTGGTTCGCTTTCAATTCCCCGGAGAGCCCGTGCTTGAATGGAAAGGTAATACAGCAACTCCGAGGGGTAGGTTTATTTCCTACCTCAAGGCAAGGAAGATGATAGCTAAGGGCTATATTTATCATTTAGTTCGAGTTCATGATACGGAAGCGAGTCTCCTACTTTCCGACCGTTTAGGTAGTAAGTGAGTTTCCGATGTATTTCCGTATGAGCTTCCGTGCCTTCCTCCGTAAAGGAGATTGACTTCGCCATTGATGTGTTACCGGATACTAAACCCATTTCTATTCCTCCTTATCGAATGGCTCCGGCAGAATTAAAAGAGTTAAAGGCACAGTTGAAAGATTTGCTGGAAAAAGGGTTCATTAGACCCAGTTCTTCACCGTGGGGAGCACTAGTCTTATTTGTGAGAAAGAAAGATGGCACCCTGCGAATGTGCATTGATTATAGGCAGTTGAATAAAGTGACGATAAAGAACAGGTATCCTCTCCCAAGAATAGATGATTTATTCGATCACTTCGAGGGTGCCAAGTGGTTTTCAAAAATAGATCCGAGGTCGGGTTATCATCAAGTAAGAGTCGAGAAGAAGATATTCCCATACCCTTTAGAACAAGATATGGCCATTATGAATTCCGAGTGATGTCGTTCGGGCTGACTAATGCTCCAGCGGTGTTTATGAATTTAATGAATAATGTATTCAGGCCCCTCTTGGATCTGTTTGTGATAGTCTTCATTGATGATATTCTGGTGTACTCCCGCACAGAATCAGAACATGCAGATCACTTGCGAATTGTTCTTGGCATTCTCCGAACTCGGGAGTTGTATGCTAAATTTTCAAAGTGCGAGTTTTGGCTAAATTCTCGTGACATTCTTGGGCCATGTGATTTCGGATGATGGCATTAGAGTTGATACTCGAAAAAATAGAAGGCAAAGACTTGGCCAAGGCCTACGACGCCTACGCGAAGTTCGTAATTTTCGGGATTGGCGTGCTATTATAGAAGATTTGTAGAGGGATTTTCATCTATCTCACCCCTGTCGACGAAACTAACCCGTGTCGGTAAACTTTCGGGAATGACGCCCGTGAGCGTAGCTTCCAAGAGTTGAAAAACGTACTCACCTCGGCTCCGCTTTTAACACTTCCGAAGGGCCGATGGCTATGTTATATCCGTGATGCTTCCGTGTCGGGCTAGGATGTGTGTTAATGCAAAGCACGGAAGAGCCATTGCTTATGCCTCGAGACACTGCGAAAGCATGAAAAGAACTACCCGACTCATGATTTAGAATTAGTCATAGCTATTATTCATGCCTTGAAAATGTGGAGACATTATTTGTACGGTGTGCATGTTGATATCTATACGGATCATAAGAGCCTTCAATATATCTTTAAACAGAAGGAGTTAAATCTGCGGCAGCGGCAGTGGTTGGAACTATTGAAAGACTATGATGTGAATATTTTATACCACCCCGGAAAAGATAATGTAGTAGCTGATGCACTTAGTCGCCGACCAATGGGCAGTTCACGTGAAGTTCCTCCGGGGGAAAAAGAGAAATGATCCACGAACTCCACCAGTTAGCAAACCTTGGAGTGCGAATAATTGATTCAGGCAATGCAGGAGTTAGAATCAACAATCCCACAGTTTCATCCTTGGACGCAGAAATAAAAGAGCGCCAATACGAGGATCCCAAATTGAAGTATTATAAAGGTGTGAAATTTCCAGAAGAAAGGTCACCATTTGAAGTTTCGACGTATGGGGGTTCACAGTACCGAATAGGCTATGTGTCCCGGATGTGGCACTTTCGTCGCCAAATCTTAGAAGAAGCTCATTGCTCCCGTATTCCATCCACCCGGAGCGACAAAAATGTATCATGGTCTTAAATCGATGTATTGGTGGGATGGCATGAAAAGAGACATAGCAGCATTTGGCCAAATGCCCGAATTGTCAGCAAGTGAAGATAGAACATCAGAAGCTAGGAGGGTTATTACAAGCAATGGAAATTCCTACATGGAAATGGGAAGTGATCAATATGGATTTCATTGTAGGATTGCCCCGTTCCCGAGGCAAGTATGATTCTATATGGGTGATAGTGGACAGACTCACGAAAGCAGTTCATTTTCTCCCAGTCAGAACCACGTACTCAGCAGAAGACTATGCGAGACTGTATGTCAAGGAAATTGTGCGACTTCATGGTATGCCGATATCTATTATTTCAGATAGAGGAGCACAGTTCACAGCCAAGTTCTAGAAATCCTTTCAAGAGGGCCTAGGTACTTAAGTAAGGCTTAGTACGATTTCATCCGTAATCGACGGACAAGACGAGCGTACTATTCGTACCTTGGAGGATATGCTAAGGGCATGTGTTTTAGATTTTGGTGGTGGTTGGGATGACCACTTACCCCTAATAGAATTTGCCTACAATAATAGTTATCATTCTAGTATCCAAATGGCTCCGTACGAAGCTTTGTACGGAAGGAAGTGTAGATCTCCGATTGGATGGTTTGATGTCGGAGAGGTACAGAGCAATAGGCCCCGAGCTGATTCAAAGCAAGCGAGAGAAAGTCAAAATGATCCGAGATCGGTTATTGACAGCTCAAAGTCGCCAAAAGTCTTATGCGGATAACCGCCGACGAGATTTAAAATTTCGAGTCGATGATTGGGTGTTCTTGAAGGTATCACCAATGAAAGGGGTGATGAGGTTTGGTAAGAAAGGAAAGTTGAGTCCTCGGTATGTTGGACCTTACAAAATCATCCGCAAGGTGGGTCAAGTAGCATATGAATTACACTTGCCTACGAGTTTGAATTAGTTCACCCGGTATTTCATGTCTCAATGCTCCGCAAATGTGTTGGAGATCCCACAAAGATTGTACCACCGATGATGTTCAAATTACGTAAAAGCTAGCCTATGAAGAAGTGCCTATTGCCATATTAGACAGCAGCGAAGACTTCGAATAAAGAAACAGCTTCCGCTAAAGTTTTATGGCGAAATAACAATCGGGAAGAGATGACTTGGGAAGCGGAAGAGAAGATGAAATCCGCGTAGCCGCATTTATTTCAGCCCCCGGAAGATATTTATGATGAGACATCGAGGTTATGAGGTATGTAAGCTTTACTTTTATGTATATGGGTCGTGTGTGGCCAATCTATATTGCTATTGCGTTGCAGCCCTGTGAGGCAATGATATTATGGGCTATTGTGATAGGAGGATAGTGCCATATTACAGAGGAAACTCTGGCAAAATTTTCTAGAATCCCCGAGTGACGAACATTCGAGGACGAATGTTCCAAAAGGGGGGAAGAATGTGCCACCTCGAAATTTTTCCGTACTTGAGTGACGAGTAGAACGATGAAGAGCTTGAGTATATGATGTGTTGTTAAGTCGGGAATGGCCAATCATGAATTTTGTGGAAATAATAAAGTTGCGAAAATTTCCCAAATTGGTCGATAGTGCACAATACGACCCGTAAAGTGATTTACGGACCGTATAGTGCGATCGTCCTCCAAAGCCAAAAATCTCAACTTTCTTTTTTCTTAAGCTTAAATACGTGCATGGAGGACGGACCGTAAACCAGAATACGGTCCGTATAGGGTGCTTTACGACCACCGTTCATCCCGACAATAATTCATTAAAGATCGATTTTGGGATTTTTAAAAGTGGGACTTAAGCTCATTTCATTTCATTCTTCTTCAAGACACCTCAAGAGACTTCTAGAAAACTCCCAATATTTCCTCCACAAGAATTCAACAAAAAATCAAAGGAAACATCAAGATCAACACTACCAATTGGTGAAATTAAGTGCAAGAACACATCAAGGGACCATCTAAGCCAAGAAATTCCAAAGAAGCGGGAACTAGGGTTTTGGCTAATTGAAGTATTTCAACTTAAGACTTGTTCAACCATCATCCAAGGTAAGTTTCATGAACTTTACATGCTATTTGAAGTATTATTGAGCTAAGATTCATGGATTGTAGAAGAGTACAACAAATGGGTCATTAAATGGATGAATAATGTCATTAGTGATTAGTAGTGGATTGAATCGTGGAAATGAATATGTTGAGGATATAAATATGTTATAAATGACCTATAGAACATGAAATGAGCATTGGATATGAAAGAATACGACGATGGATTTTTAGTCATTATTATGGGAAATTGAAGTGCGATTATGAAATGCAAATAAGATGAATGAATGACGATTGTTGTTAACGATATTGTGATGATTATTATGAATGTTGGGAGTTGATATGGAATATGGCGGAAAGTAGTATAAACAAAGGAAACGCTGTCCGATTTTCTTTAGCCTTAAGAAGTGCGTTCTTGTAATTGGTTAGCTAATGACGATACGAACCCTCTTGAAGGTAAAGACGCAAGCATTGAAGGAGGACGAGCAATAGAATAGTTAAGCGGCAAAGGTATGTGAGGCTAATCCCTTTCCTTCTAAGGCATGAGTCCTATGGCATGAATTTCCTCTTTTACTATGAATGTTCCATCTCCAAGAAAGTTAAGAGTCCTCTCTCATGAATAGCTATACGAGATAAGAAATATAAGATGAATACGAAAATGATGATAGCTAGCTAAAGTCTAGAAATGCTATAGCCTATGATATGATTCCTCTAAGAAGCTAATGATGACATTTATGTAATTTAATGATATTGATCATTGTGCACACTCACCTTATGCTTGTTCCTTCAAGGTGAGGCAGAATACGTAAGAATGCTCATAATGACATCAGGGTCCACGACCTTACGTCACCCCGATAAAGTATGAATAGCTAAGAGTCCCTATGCATGTATTGTGATAAGTATATGATGTCAAGCATACCATGATGAGTTATGATAAGCATACTATGATAAGCATGTTATGATAAGCATGATGTAATGAGTATATGATAATATCACACCGTGCCTATATGGCCGGGCAGTCACCGCCAAGGTGGGCAGCGATACACACCATGGCCAAATGGCATGGGCAGACACCACTAGTGGGCGGCATGAGATAATATCCTGGACGCAGGATGCCTGGACGCAGTTATTGATGATGCTAATGATATTGATTATTACACCGCACCTATATGGCCGGCAGTTTATTACGCTTATGTATATATGATATGATGATGAGTACGAAAGTAAGTCGATGCATGATCATCCTTATGATTCAAGCGATTCTGATTGCTCCTTGTTTTATGCCTCCTCGCTTATTGATGCTTCATTATTGTTTATGCTTCACAAACTCGCACAATATTCGTACCGACGTCCTTTCTTCGGACGTGTGTTCATGCCCACAGTAGACAGGGAGGTAGCCCAGATTCATAGGAGCTAGCGCTGATTTGAGAGCACTCCATATTCCTAAGTGCCACAGATTTCCCTTTTGGTATATATATATCTGTATATTCATGTTTTTGGGCATGACGGGGTCCTGTCCCGTCCAGATGTCTAGTATTCCAAATAGAGGCTCGTAGATACGCAGTGTGGGTAGTCTGGTCCCATGGCTTTTATGTATATGCATGTATATATTATTTTGGATAGCCGAAGGGCTTATGTTTATAAAAGCAAATGTATTTCAGAAAATTCCAGTTTTACATGATTATGAGCATATAGTATGAATAATAGCAGATAAGCATGTAAGTGAGTGGTGTTCGGTGGTTAGCCCCGGATACCCGTCGCGGCCCGTAGCTCGGGTCGTGACACCAAGCGGGTGCCACGAGCATCCGTTGATTCTCCAATTCGTTCATCACGTCATATCCCGAATGAAGGAACTTGAAATACTTATGAGAGCCAAGGATAGGAATCACCATTAACACACTTGTGAGGGATTTCAGATTGATAAGGAAAATTTAGGAATTTAGACCACCCTTTACAATTCTAGGCTTCCATTACCAAAAGAACTCTTTTCCTAACCATAAGGATTTACTGCTAGACCAAGTTGCCAATTTTAACTCTTTCCTTGAGAAAACCCATTTCCAAGATTCATGGAAAAACTCATTTACAATTAGGAAAAAGATAGGAATCTAGATTATTAACCAATCTAGGGTGAAAAACATGAGAGATTTAATCAAGGAACTTCATATGAAGAACAAGCTAACTAATCATCCTTCCCATCTAGGGTTTAGTGCTACCCATTTTCTTACCTCTCTAGGTGAAGACGTTTTGGTACAAATTACTATGTGAAGGGAGGAATTAGATGGGGATAGAAGGATTTACATTCCCAATAAAATCTTATTTTAGGCTCCCAAAAAGACTAGAGGGCGGCTGGACTCTTTAGGGTTTTTGAAAATGATGTCAAATCCCGAAATGACACTTAAATAGGGATTTCCACTATACGTCACCGCTCCAGCGGTAAGGGAACCGCTTCGGCAGTGTCACCAAGGCGGCTGAGGGACCGCCATGGAGACCTACTCGCCAACATACTTGCCGCCATGGCTGCCAGAACGCCGCTACAGTGCCACCGTTGTAGCGCCTTTCCATCAAGTTCTCACGCAATGCGCACAACGGGTTCGATTGAATTACCGATTTCCAGGAATAAAACTGAACGAAGACATTTTTAAGGAGTCAGAGTTGCGGGTTTCCTCGAAATTGACCGTATCAATGAAACGGGTCGTTACAAAACTGCCAACCCTCAGAAGTGCTTCAATATCTCAAAATAACAAACATTCAAAGAACTCTTTGCCATAGCTGTATCAGCTCACTCAAAATTATAGATTTGGAAAACTCCCGCAAGTCATGCAAAAAGGAAGGGGTGAAGAATGAGTACCCAACAATGTATATTTTTAACAACACAAAGTGAGTACAAAACTTTTAACTTATAGGAATAATATCATAACTTGGTCATGTTTAACAAATCAAATGAAATTCATATTTCAAAAAAAAAAAAAGGGGATTACATATTCAACCAAGAGTTCCCAAATAGAATAGACATTAAAATTAGAGCTACTTTAGGAAACAAAGGGGGCCTACCACCATCCTATTCCAATGCTGCAACAATATCCAAAGGTTTCTAGAACCCCGGCATGGCATGCTATTGGAGGAGGCTAAACCAATCCCTCTGCTTGCCTTGGCTTTTAACCAGTAAGATGCCAACAAAGGTAGTGAAGGTTCAAGTAAAGAAATCACTCAGAGAGGTAGCTCTATAGATGTTAAAAATATTCAAAACTTAGCAAATATTTGTAAGTGAATGCTAAATGAAGACACTGGATTGGAACTTTCACTCATGACATGGACTTCAATCATAGAAAATGACAAAATCCAAACAAAGTCCAAACTGGAAATGGACAGATTATATAGACATCAAGACAAAACTGAATGCAACAGAGCCCTAAAATTTGGTTGAGACTTGGGGAAAATTCAATGCTCAGCAAGCTAGAGACTGCTTTTCTAGTTGACATTCAGCTCCCTGAACTCAAACAAACTTAAACAAATCATATTATGGGAACCTAAACTAGATAACACTAAATAGAAGTAGAGAAGACTCAATTATAGAATTATTGCAAGCCAACAATTTACAACATATAGTTAAGGGCAGTTTTATTTCCATTCCTGAATAAGCCAACTCTCAACATTAGTTAAAAGATGGAGTGTATAATCTCATTCTCAGTCTAACAATTTTACACATCTGGTGAACCATTGCTAATTGCTCAAAATAGGTTTCACACTTGTACAAGAATTCTGGACATCAACAATCTTAGAAAATTCTAACAGACAGTACTACAAAACAACATCAAGCAATTATGAGACCTCTCTCATGTGTACTCTGAGAATCCAAATAGGAAAAAGAAGGAAAAAAACCAGAAGATAGAGGGAAGGAATAGAGGCACAGATATGTCATTCAACTTATAAAATAGTAATTGACTTTAAACCTTAATTACCATGGAGGATGTTCAATTCTTTTGGACAAAGATAACTGATCAGGGACAGAGGAAACAATGAATGACCAAAGAAACATAGCTTATATAGTTTGGGGACTTGATGTGATCATACAAATTTCATAGTTAAAGTTCCTTCCCTCATTTCTCTTAAGCATGGCTATGTTCATACTTATCCTTCTTATTCTTATACAAGTTCTCTCTTTTAAAGACAATGACTAGAAATAGTTGAGTCTAATACCTATGCTTCATACACACATAGAACAAACATAACCAATGCACAACAAGGTCTGGATTCGAACAACGATCTTCCTATGCAAAGCACCAAAATTAAATAAAAGAGTTCCACTTTATCAATTTGCAACATACATATGCATAGTTGTAACTTGTAAAATATCCGGATGCATCTTTCAGATGTTTAAAAACTACGAAGCCTAAGACAACACATAATCACCTTGACACAGCTTTAGTCGATGCTTTGGTTTTTAGGCTAACAAAATGATTCGGAAAATATACAGGTTGTATACAAACAACAAGCCTACACCAACAGTAGTCTATTCCATTTTTTTTTACTTGAACTATCATGTAACTTTCTTCATTTCCCCTTTAGCAACATACAAGCAATAAAAGTAAAAAGGAGAGAAAGAGAATAAATAAAATCCATTACCTATTCTAGATGGAGATAAAGAAGGATGAGATCATGCAAGAAAAGGGATAGCATGACAGATTCAAAACTGGTGTCATAACTCATGCTTATTTATGCTTTTAGAACTTCAAACACAATACCGAAATGATCATGTAAGTATTACAGAAGGTCAATAGCTTTTAGGGGATGGGGGGAAAGGGTATTGAACTAAATTTTGGACCAAAGATGAGACAAGAAAGTATGAACATCATGAAATGTCCATTTTTACTATCTCACATGCCCATGAGAGCATCTCTGTGGTCCTTAAACTATCATATCTTTAGCAAATATCAATCGGTAAGAGAAATCAACAAACCATAACTTCCAACCTCATGGAAGTCAAGCAACAACACAAGAAGGAGTACATAAAGAACACCATTCAACTCAAGGACACTAGACAGTCTGTTCAACGAGGATGTTTAGGAAGGATCCATTTGGTTTTAACCACAAATCATACAGGGTCTTGAATAATCACTAATCAACAAAGTTTTAACCTAAGTTAGTTAGTTTCCTCATGAACAAACACAAACAAACAAACAACTAGCTATCCAAATAACTTAAACAGAGATTAAAACCCATCCTGCTACTGAGAATGAGTCAGTGGACATGGAAACCCAAAAAGAAAAATCAATCACATTTTAGATGCTCAAGATCTAATCTTCAAAAAGGTAGCATGCATTCTCAAGTACAAATTAAATCATAAAAGTGACAAAAATAAAAAGGGGAAGGATGATATTTGAGCTAACAGTCAGTGTATGAACCTATTTATGAACACATACAAAACTGGTACCAGGGAAAGGCCACCAATCACAATCAACTAATCCACTGCTATTGGAACTTCTCATTTGTCAGAATGAGCGATAAAAATGAAAATAGGAAAGGGGTTTAACTGAATCAATATGTAATCTAACATTCCTCTTGAATTAATCTATCCTCTTAAACTAATTCCCATTTTTAAAATAAAGAAGAATGCCAAAAGTAACTACATGGTTCATGCTCTACACTTGACCTGCCTAAAAAAAACTATTAATCCATAACCTCTACTAGTCATCACAAAAAAAAAAAAAAAATTGACATTGGTGTAACTATGATTAGGCAGTGACCATTTTGGAACTTAAATCACCTAGCTGTTAACTATGTTCATACCAACATTAATCAAACTAAGCCAAACTAGAGTTATGATATACAAACAACGATACTAAACCAGTGCATAAGCTTAAAACTATAACTTAATCTCTATCCTTGAGTTACTTATCATTACACAATCTTAAACTAATCTAGTTTAAACTGAAACAAACAAAGAAGAAGACTTAACATATGATGGTAAAATAAATTAATTATTTAACTCTAATAAGATTGCAACTAAACATTCTACGCAGATTGAGAAATAACAAAATTAAAATGATAAACAGAATGGTAAGACAAGAGCGAGAATCGCACACTACAAATCAGAAACTTAACATTAAACCTAACTAAATTAATCTAACCAAGTAAAATTAAGACGAAAGGGAAATTACATTTTTATCGAGCAGCGACGGGGGCGACGAAAGTTGACGACAAACTACCTTTCACCCGAATCAATTTCCAACGAACGGAAATGAGTTCCAAAAATTAAACATTAGCGAGAACTTCCTCGAAACTCAACAGATCAGCTTGGTTTCTAAGTGTTCAATCTCTTGAGGGTTGCCAAAAACCCTATTGTGGGTGTACAACCCATTCTGTACAACCCATTCTGGCTATGTTCTACTCTAAAAATCCACTTTAAAAATAAAGAGAAGGGTTTCTATTTATAGAACCCAAATGAAGAATGACCGTTCACAAATTGAAAATTCAAAATACCAAACTTACCAGAAATTGAAAATTCAAAATACCAAAGCAAAAATCCATTACCAATTGAAAATACAAATTACATGTTATCGTTGAAAATGAAAGTGGAGGGGTACCTTTGTAAGAGACCCTTTAGGCTTCGTTTATGTTTCTTTTCTATTGTGTGTGAATGAATTGAATCAAAGGGGATTTTTGTGATAAATGATAGTGGGCCGGGTCACTTTGTGTGAATTTGGGCCAGACGGATGATTTATGGCTTAAAAATGTGGCCACAAGCTGGTTTGAACAAATAGTCAATTTAACCCTATTTTTAAATCAGTTTCTTTTAAATTAAAAATCATTCTGTAAAATCCAACTAAATTGACATAAGGCTGAGATAAATTAATTATTCAACGAACTAATCAAGCTTCTTGACTTGACAAAGTAAAATAACTATTTACGAAATTGATTAATCATGGTAATTAAGTTGTAACTGACAATTTACAATACGTACTATATTAAACACCTTTTTTTGTCATAAATTGATTTTCAACTTGATAAAAATAGACATAATTAATACTTAAGATATTCGTAATATATATATTGGATATTTTTCCAATGAAATGACGAAATATCACCAGAATCTGTTTTAGAAAGAATTTTTTGATTTTTCTAAATTCTTTTACTCTGTTTGAAATTCAAGAAGCTTGATTAGTTAATTTGAATTTTTGGATGGAAAAAATTGGGTATCAACAAGATCTTCATTCAAACCAAAGAAAGTGGTGCATGATCCGGTCCCTGCTTGAGAAAACTCCCTATGAATTACTCAATGGGAGAAAACCCAAGCTAGCTTACTTAAGTGCCTTTGGTTGCAAATGCTTCGTACTAATGGTAAGTAAGCTTTGGGAAAGTTTGATGCTAAAAGCGATGAGGGAATCATTCTTGGTTACCCTTCATATAGTAAGGCCTACAAGGTCTACAATAAGAGAACTCAATGCATTGAAGAAAGTGTGCATGTGATCTTTGATGAATCAAAAAACTTGGGTAATAAAGGAACACATGATGATGAAGCAGAAGATGGGCATTTTCAAAAGTTCCTGATGATGCATGAAAATTTCAAATGGAAAGACTGATCTGATGAGTCAAGTTAAGAAAGATGATGAAGATGGTGCGGAACCCCAAGAAGCACACAGGAACCTGGTTCTTTCATTACTTCACATGAAGCTTATCATCAGGTAGTTGATGTTGTATCAAGTACTCTTGAGGAAGGACAAACAAATCATAAAGGTCAAGCCTCTGATGAAGACAATGACCGTGATACCACAGAGGAACCTGGTCCCTCAAATCCTCAAAGCACTGGCCAGTCTGAGATACAAGTATCAAACTGGTAGCACAAGGGATCTCATCCACTTCATAATGTGATTACTCCCATAGATTTTGGTATTCAAACTAGATCTAGGGCGAGAAACATGTTTGCCTTCCTGCCTCAAATTGAACCTAAGAAATTTAAGGAAGCATTGAAATATGTTGACTGAATAATATCTATGCAAGAAGAGCTCCATCAATTTGATGTGGCACATAGTCCCTAGACCTTCAGAAAGAACTGTGATAAGAACCAGGTGGATGTTTCGCAATAAGCTTGATGAACTTGGAAACACAATGAGAAACAAGGCATGGATCATGGTTCAGGGTTACAATCTACAAGAAGAGATTAACTATGATGAAACCTTTGCTCCCGTTGCAAGAATGGAAGCAATCAGGATTCGTATTGCTTTTACATCTTATATGGAATTCAAATTGTGCCAAATGGATGTTAAAAGTGCTTTCTTAAATGGGCATATGAAAGAGGAAGTCTTTATCAAGCAACCTCATGGCTTTGAAAATCATAAGCATCCTGAGCATGTTTACACGCTTGACAAGGCTCTGTATGGTTTGAAGCAAGCTCCTCGGGCTTGGTATGAAAGATTATCAAAATTCTTTCGTGAAAATGCCTTCAAAAGGAGGAAGATTGACAACACCTTATTTCTAAAGGAAAGAGGCAGAAACCTATTAATTGTGCAAGTTCATGTTGATAATATTATCTCTGGTGCCATAAATGATTCTCTATGTAAAGAGTTTGCAAAGCTCATAGGAAGTGAGTTTGAAATGAGCATGATGGGTGAGTTGAATTTCTTTCTTAGGCAGCAAGTCAAGAAAACATCAAGAGGCACCATGATCAGTCGAAAAAAGTACATAAAAGAGCTGCTGAAAAGGTTTGAAATGGAACTATGTACAAGAGTATTATTGGCTAGACTGCTACTTGGCTAGACATGGATGAACTTAGTTCTCCTGTGAATGAAACTATGTACAGGGGTATTATTGGCTCCTTACTCTACCTGACTGCAAGCAGACCTAACATTGTGTTTAATGTTGCTCTATGTACAAGATTTCAATTCAATCCAAAAGAATCTCATTTGAAGGCTGCAAAAATATTCTGAGGTATCTCAAAGGGACCACAGACCTGTTTTTCTTCTATCCTTTAGGAGATAATTTTGACCTGATTGGGTATGTTGATGCTGATTATGCTGGATATTTGGTGGATGGAAAGAGCACCTCTGAAATGGCTAATTTTCTTGGATCATGCTTGATCGCATGGAGAACAAAGAAGCAAAATATGTCGCTTTTTCTACTGCAGAGGCTGAATATGTAGTTGTTGCCTCTTGTTGTTCTCCATTGCTTTGGATCAAACAACAACTTGAGGATTTTGGTGTGTTTACTTATTGTGTGCCTTTGTTATGTGATAATACAAGTGCACTCAATATGGCAAATAATCCAGTGCAGCACAAAACAACCAAGCACATTGATGTTAGGCATCCCTTTCTGAGAGACAATGTTGAGAAGGGTTTGATTTGTATGAAGTTTTGCAAAACGGAGGACTAGATAGTGAACATATTCACCAAAGAACTGAGTAGGGAACACTTTGAAAGAAATTGTTTGGAGCTGGGGTTGATCAAGATCAACTAACTGCTCCGTTACAAGATCCGTCAATGATTGACTATGTTTGGAGGACAGGTACATGCTAAAAGGTTTTTAATTAACATCTAACTCAGTTCTAAACTGTTACAGGTATGCATGCATGGCAATCTCAAGACTTCAAAAGGAAGAGTGATATTGCTGTTTTCAAAAATTATGCCCTCATTTTGAAAAGTGTCAAGGAATTTCCTTTTTCAAAGATTATGCCCCCATTTTGAAAAGTGTCAAGGAACCTAGTTTTTGTGACTCAGTTTAGTATTTTTATTAGTACTTATGTGTTTTTGAACTTACTAGCAGTGCCACATCATTAAGACTCTTTCCCACCTAAAAATCCTAAACGCAATCATAGCCCTGAACCGGTCCACTAAATGAGGACTAGTTGTAACCTCTGACTCGCCTTCTCACCCCCAATTGGAATCAGTTCCTTTTTTGACATATCTCCAAATCCTTTACTAAAATCACACTCTCTCACAAACACTCTATTCTCTCTCTTTAAACCAAAATGCACAGAAGTTGTTCATGTTTCCTCTTCTTAACCCCAAAAATTCAAAATCTTCTTTTGTGTGTTCTTCTCTAAAAATCCCAAATGTCTCAGTCAGAATCAACTGTCTAAACATGCCTCCATCTTCAAACCCTTTTGAACCAAGTCCTCCAGTCTCACTCTCAAAATCCTCTCCTCCTAGTTCTTCAAGAACTCAAAAAAGCCATAAGTACACTGGCGTCGGTTGATGAGGACTATGTATCACTAACAAATTTGGTAGATTTTGAGGATGATGAGCAAAAAGCTGAAATGGACGAAACTCCAGTTGAAAGGAAAAGTTCAAGAAAGGAAAAATCAAGGAAGGACAAGTCAGCAGTGGTTGCTTAGGAGGGACTGGTGCTGAGGTTCAGGGAACTCGACTGAAGAAAGGGAAAACTTATCCTCTCAGGAAAAGGAAGTTGAGTGCAAGTGAGGAACCAGATTCCTTATCCACAAAAAAAAAAAAAAAAAAAAAAAAAAAAAAAAAAAGTGGAGATATTCGAGGAAGAAAGAAAAGAGGTACTGAAAACACAAAAGGTGTTTAACCATGATTG
Organism: Lycium ferocissimum; assembly: GCF_029784015.1. NCBI lineage: Eukaryota > Viridiplantae > Streptophyta > Magnoliopsida > Solanales > Solanaceae > Lycium > Lycium ferocissimum. Next base: position 66,403,839 of record NC_081350.1, on the reverse strand, counting down.
CTAAAAAACCAGGAATGAAGGAATTGCTAGAGATGGTTGAATTTAAAAAATGGAGCTACTTGTTCAAAGCACCAATCCCTGGGTTGTTTGAAGAAGAGTTTGTGGAGTTCTACACAAGCATGCTATGTTCACCTTGGGTTCTATTGAGGAATGTAAGTGAGGGAAATAGGGAATCAGGTGCTAGTGGGCCTTTGAAAGAAGAAAATGCTTAGCTGAAGGCTGAGGTTGAAAACCTGAAGAAGAAATTGAAGGACCTGACTAAACAACAGGTCCATGACCAGCGGGCTGCAAATGAAAGGATTGACAGGCTTCTCAAAATGATTCCTTGAGCTGGTCCATCCACTTAGCCTATCATTTCCTTACTCCCTCTATCCTTTTTCCTTATTCCTTTCTCCTCATGTTATTCCTTTGCTTGAATGACTATTTTATGAGTGGCACTCTAGTTTATCTTTTAACATGTTATGTGCTTATGAATCTATTATGTTGTTGTAACACCCCGTAAAGTCGGGTTAGGTGTGAAAGTATAAAACTAGTAATGAGATGATATTTTAGCTATATTAATCCATTCGGGATGAATTTGGGTGATAAGCAGTCACTTTGAAGTCAACCCAAATAGTGAAGTTCGTAAGAGTTTTCAAACTCGTCTAAATTTCAGTAGGTCTGAATTCTAAACCAGTTTCGTGAAAATTGGTTTAGAATTTGGGAAAACTTCCTCAATAAATATTATAGATCTTTGAAATACCTTTCGAAAGGTAGGTTTCCCAGATCCAACGGATTCTTGTTCTAGGATTTATGCCCATTTCACTAAACATCATCTGTGCAAAGGTAAAATTAAGCGTACGCGATGCCTTAGGTGGCGCCATGGGTGGCACCCCAGGCCAAATTTTCAGGAATTTCAAAATTTTGATGTCGTTGAAATAGATACACTGTGTACGCTGCCCGGGGCGATGCCCCAGGTGACGCACCAAGCCATTGTATGCCTGAAGCGATTTTTCCCGAATTTTATAAAAGCCTAACTTCGTTATATTCATTCCCACTTCGTTTTAGCGGACTTCCCGAGAGGAAACAACCCTAGGTTTCTCAAAAACATATAAGGTAAGTTCTTGATCAATTTCCATAATTACTTCACCAATCTAGCATCAAATTAACACTAGTTCATCTTCCAAAAACCCTAGATTCTTGAAACCCAAGAAAGAGAAGAATCAATGATTGATTCTTGAAAGGGTTTAGACTAGTGTAGGTTATCCTATGGGATTAGAATCCATGATTGATTCATGAAGTGTTCAAGAACACGTTCTAGACATGAAAACCTTAGTTTTTTTTTGTTTTTTTTTTATTTTTTTATATGGGTAGAATTAGATTAACACTACAAGAAAAACTATATTTGGCGACAAAATTTTTTTTGTTGCCATAGATTGATTATTGTTGCAAAAAGTACTTTTGGCAACAAAAAAAAAATATTTTGTTGCATGAACTTTTCCCAACGGCTGTTATTGCAACAACGTGCAACAACTTTTTTTTTGTTGCCAAAAGTACTTTTTGTAATAATAATCAATACTATGGCAACAAAATTAAATTCTTTGGCAACAAAAAAATCATTTGCCAATAATAAAACTAAGTTGTTGCTAAATATAAAATTTTTTGTTGCGATTTCTATACTTTCTTGTAGTGTAAAGCTCTAATCTTTCTCATCTAAAAATATTGTAGTGTGATTGTAGAACCTTGGGAATTACGTTTGAGCGGGATTTGAGGTAAGTCTACATTTCAAAAATTGTCTTTTCAAGTATATCTACTTTTGAAGTACGTTTATATTGTGATAGCATGACTTGTATTTGAGAATACTTCCTTGATTGGTTGTATAAGTTATAACTCTTGTTTGGTGGAATTTCTTTTGGAATTAAAGATGATTTCTTTTAGACAAGGTCATGTGTGTGTAGGGTCAAGCCCGCATCAAACCTTATGTGAACTATACTACTTTGTGAAACCCGTTTCTCCCATTATTGGATGATTGAACTTATTTTTCTAAAAGTTGGACCTTAAACTTGTTTCATTGTTGAATAGGTTTCTTGAACTTGAAATTGAATAACAGATCGGAATAAGATTCTAAACCGGTTATGACTTGAAATGCCGCTATTTTGAGATGATGACTTGAGAAGTGAGATTCGACTCTAGGCCATGATTGATTATTCGGTAGTATGCCATGATTTGTATTTTGTTTGTGTTTGGGCCTGTATGGGCAAGCTATGCTAGTCCAGAGGATTATTAACTGTTATGGATCCGAACGTATCAATACGAGTATTGTTGTGTCAGTCCAGATGATGATTGACCTGCATTGCTTCCTAGCCCGGAGTATCTATTGCTGTGTCAGTCCAGAGAATGATTGACCTCCGTTGCTTCCTAGGTCGGAGTATCTATTGCTATGTCAGTCCAGAGGATGATTGACCTCCGTTGCTTCCTAGCCCGGAGTATTTATTCCTGTGCTAGTCCAGAGGACAATTAGCCTTTGTGGTTTTTTAGCCCGGAGTATCGACTGATTGATTTGCCTGTGAGTGGCTTGTTTTGTATTTTTGTTGCCTGGGAGTGGCTTATTGAAACCTTGAGTTAGTAAATAAAACACAGAATGGTGTAAACGGTAACATAAGTGGAACTTGATATATTCCTGTATGTTGACTCTTATTGGTGATTTTCCTAGTTTACTGGCTTATTATTCTCTAGAGTTCGAACTGTTTCTTTTGATATCATTTTATTGATTTTACTGCCTTACTTTGGTTTTATTAACTATTCTCCCTTAGACACTCATTGAGTACCTAGTACTCAGGCATACCATTATTGTTTTTTATGGTATATTAGGTATCATTGAGAAGCAGGTTCGCGATACGCCTATGACTTAAGAGAACTTGCTGCATTCGAGACCATTCGGTGAGCCCACATGATTGTTCGTGGGGCACCATTCTATCTTTACTTGTCGTATTTTAGTTCCGGGATGCACCCCGATGTTTTTTCGACACTCTTTATCATCTTAGAAGCTCCATAGATAGTATACATTCTTGTGGGTAGTTGTGGAGTTGTTTAACTCTTCTGCACGTGATACGTTTGATTTAGTTTCATAATATTAAAGACTTCCGCTAATTTAATTTATATCTCATGATTAGTTTTAATTTATTTTATAAACTGTTGGAGGTGATGATTGAACCTGGCAGGTCTAGGGTGGGTTTTGGGGCTTGACAAGCTTGGTATCAGAGCATAGTTTTAAATGTGTCCTAGGAGTTGTCTGTGTCTGTGGAGCTATGTCTAGTGGAGTCTTCCTTATGCAGCCTGATCACCTGCATGATCGAAAGACTACCAGGGCATTTATAAGTGTTTTTCATTCTTTTTGGTTCTAGATTATGCTATAGAGCTTGAACTTCCTTTAGGATCATTCTAACGTGTTCGTTAACTCGTGCCTCGAGGTTCTGGCTTTAACTCGTGCTGCAATTTCTAACCTAGTGAACAATGGTGGTATGTAATACACATTGGTTATGATTTATAAGTTGATGGATAGTGCAAGGTCGCTTGGAATTCTATAGTAGGTGTTTGGTGGTGATTGTAAGTTATGGTCGGTGATATTTTGAGAAAAGTATTCTCACTATTTGTTCTCTTGATGCGTATTCGTTGATCGATCCAGGTTCGAATCTTTCTTATGTGACTAAGTACCTTGCCTTTGATTTTGGTATAAAAGCCGAGTAATTTTTAGAACCCTATACTATGAATACCCCTACTAGTATTCTCGTTATTACTTCTAGAATCTATAGAGATTGTGTAGCCGCAGTTAAGGGCCGTGAGACTACTTCTGAATTGTTGGAAATAGGAAAGGTGAACTTTGAAATGATTATAGGGATAGACTGGCTTTCCAAGTGTTATGCAATTCTAGGTTGCCGATTAAAAATAGTTAGGCTTATAGTTTTAGATGAACCCGTTATGATTGGAAGAGTAATATCGTTAAATCTCGAGGTAGACTATAGGTGTAAATACCTTATTCCATGCTTAGGCTTGTCTGGTGTAGTTGAGGGAGTCTCTGTGAGGGCCATATGGTTATTACTAGAGTATTATATGAGTTTTGTTGAGATAGCTTGCAACACAAAGCAACGCTAGCGAAAATTTTGAAGACTTGCGGTTTGGTGAAAATCTTAGGCCATAACTTTCATTCGGGACGAATGATCCAAAAGGGGGGAGGGGGGGAGGGGATAATGTAACACTCCATAAATTCGGGTTAGGTGTGAAAGTATAAAGCTAGTAACAAGATGATATTTTAGCTATATTAATCCATTCGGGATGAATTTGGGTAACAAGTAGTCATTTTGAAGTCAACCTGAATAGTGAAGTTCGTAAGAGTTCTCAAACTCGTTTAAATTTAAGTAGGTCTGACTTCTAAGCTAGTTTTGTGAAAATAGGTTTAGAATTTGCGAAAACCTCCTCAACAAAAGTTGTAGATCTTTGAAATACCTTTCCAAAGGTAGGTTTCCTAGCTCCAACGGAGTCTTGGGCTAGGAGTTATGCCCATTTTACTAAAAATTGTCTGTGCAGTGTAAAATTAGGCGTGCGCGACGCCCTGGGCGGTGCCCCAGGACAAATTTTCAAAAATTTCAAAATTTTGACGTCGTTGAAATAGATACACTGTGTGCGCCGCCTTGGGCGATGCCCCAGGCGACGCACAAGGCCATTTTATGCCTGAAGCGATTTTACCCGAATTTTATAAAAGCCTAACTTCATTATATTTATTCCCACTTCGTTTTGGCCGACTTTTTGAGAGGAAACAAGCCTAGGGTTTCTCCAAAACATATAAGGTAAGTTCTTGATCAATTCCCATCATTACTTCACCAATCTAGCATTAAATTAAGCCTAGTTTATCTCCCAAAAACCCTAGATTCTTGAAACACAAGAAAGAGAAGAAGAAAGGGACGTTTGGAGACATTGAGATTCCTTCAATAAGGTATGATCCTTGACATTTCTAATGTTATTGAAAGGGTTTAGACTAGTGTAGGTTATCCTACGGGAATAGAATCCATGATTGATTCATGAAGTGTTCAAGAACACGTTCTAGACATGAAAACCCTAGGTTTTTATTTTTTATAAAGGGGGTATATGGGTAGAATTAGATTAATGCTCTAATCTTTCTCATCTAAAACCACTGTAGTTTGATTGTAGAACCTTGGAAATTACGTTTGAGTGGGATTTAAGGTATGTCTATATTTCAAAAATTGTCTTTTCAAGTATGTCTACTTTTGAAGTACGTTTATATTGTGAAAGCATGACTTGTATTTGAGAATCCTTCCTTGATTGGTTGTATAAGTTATAACTCTTGTTTGGTGGAATTTCTTTTGGAATTAAAGATGATTTCTTTTAGACAAGGTCATGCGCGTGTAGAGTCAAGCCCGCATCGAACCTTATCCTAACTATACTACTTTGTGAAGCCCGCTTTTCTCATTATTGGATGATTGAACTTATTTTTCTAAAGGTTGGACCTTAAACTTGTTTCATTGTTGAATGGGTTTCTTGAACTTGAAATTGAATAAGAGATTGGAATAAGATTATAAACAGGTTATGACATGAAATGCCTCTATTTTGAGATGGTGATTTGAGAAGTGAGATTCGGCTCTAGGCCATGATTGATGATTCGGTAGTATGCCATGATTTGTATTTTGTTTGTCTTTGGGCCTGTATGGGCAAGCTGTGCTAGTCCAGAAGATGATTAGCTGTTATGGATCCTAACATATCATTACGAGTATTGTTGTGTCAGTCCAGAGGATGATTGACCTCCGTTGCTTCCTAGCCCGGAGTATCTATTGTTGTGTCAGTCCAGAGGATGATTGACCTTCGTTGCTTCCTAGCCCGGAGTATCAATTACTGTGTAAGTCTAGAGGATGATTGACCTCCGTTGCTTCCTAGCCCGGAGTATTTATTACTATGCTAGTCCAGAGGACGATTAGACTCCGTGGTTTCCTAGCCCAGAGTTTCGACTGATTGATTTGCCTGTGAATGGCTGGTATTGTATCTTTGTTGCTGTGAGTGGCTTGTGGAAACCTTGAGTTCGTAAATGAAGCAAAGAATGATGTGAACGGTAACATAAGTGGAACTTGATATATTGTTGTATGTTGACACTTATTGTTGATTTTCCTAGTTCTTGGCTTACTTATTCTCTAGAGTTCGAGCTGTTTCTTTTGATATCATTTTATTGATTTTACCACCTTACTTTGGTTTTATTTAATATTTCCCCTTAGACACTCACTGAGTACCCAGTACTCAGGCATAGCATTATTTTTTTTATGGTATGTTAGGTATCTATCATTAGGGAGCAGGCTTGCGATGTGCCTATGACTTAAGAGAACTTGCTGCTTTCGAGACTATTCGGTGAGCCACATGAATGTTCGTTAGGCACCATTCTATCTTTACTTTTAATATTTTTGTTTCGGGCTGCGTCCCCATGTTTTTTTGACACTCTTTATCATCTTAGAAGCTCCATAGGTATTATACATTCTTGTGGGTAGTTGTGGATTTGTTTAACTCTTGGGCACGTGGTACGTTATATTTAGTTTTATAATATTAAAGACTTCCCCTAATTTAATTCATATCTCATGATTCGTTTGAATTTATTTTATAAACTGTTGGAGGTGATGATTGAACCTGGCGGGTTCAAGTGTTATTATTGCATCTTTTAGGTTCTTCTGACATTGTTCATGATGTCTAATGCCGGTCACGTCTAGGGTGGGTTTTGGGGCGTGACAGTTTTGTTGGTTTAAATTGGGAAAGCTCTTTGGTTTTATGCAATATTCCTCAACCATGTTCGTTTTGATTTTGCTTATGTTAGTGTTGCCCAAGAGGCCATGAGTTAATATTATTTTCCTAATTTTGCATATTGGTTTTCTCTTTTCAATGATGCCAAAAGGCGGAAGATAATTAAGGGGGAAGATGGGAAAGATACGATGCTGACATGTTTGTGGAAATGCTATTATGTTCAATGTTGTTATGTTGACATGTGGGCTTGATTCTCAAGGGGAATAAGTAAGGAATCTGGTTCTCAGGAGGAATATCAATTATGGGTTTCTAATCATCAAAAAAGCAGAAATTGATAAGTTATGTTATTCTGAGTTTTGATGATTTGACAAACTAATTCAAGGAACCAGATACGTGTTTAGAGGAACTATATGGGATCAGGTTCTAGGAAATGCTAGTCAATTCTATAGCTGTAAAGTTATTGACACTGTACCCACTGGAAGCAAAGACATGTTACACCTCGCACTTTTCAGACCATGAGCATGCCGTCAAGTTAAACTAATAGGTGAGCTAACGAAAATTGGACAACATTTTCCCTATATCATCTACTTCCACTCAACTCCAAAACATCAATAACAACATCAACAACAACATAGCCAAGAGATTACATTCAAACTAGACTCAAATCCGTCCAAAACTTCCTTTCAAATTGAATCCATAGCCAATAACTTCAACACAACACCTCATGACCTTTCCACCATGAATCTTTTCACTTTTAAGACTTAAACCTTCAAATCAACTCAACATAAGAAATAGAATGAAAAACATACCTTATTGCTTGAAGAAATTCACCCACATAACTTGCTTCAAGACTAAATTCACCACAACATCAAGTAGAACTAAGAACAACCACCTTATATGAACTAGTTGAGGTTTTTAAAGCTTGATCTTCTCTTGAAATGGTTTGGGATAATTATGGATGATTGAGAAAGCTTAGAGGGTCACTAGGGAATCTGTTTTGGTGAAACAAATGAGCCCCAATGTTTCACGACCCAACTGGAGGGCCATGACGGGCACCCGGGCCCTGCTTGCTGAGCACCACTAAACATACTTTCCTATCATAATCATAATCATAATTAAGAACGGACCTCGAGGGTCATCAAATGGAGATCTGCTAAATCATGGAAGATATACTGAAAAAGGGATGAGCCCATAACATACCATATGACTAAGTTGGACATGAACTGTGCAAGTCGATTGGCCACTATGAAATACTATATAGTAAAATATCGACCGAAGGGACTATTCCAAACCTAACCAATACCATGACTATCTACAAGCCTCCACTGGAGTATCTAACATAGGAGGTCGGGACAGGGCCCCGACATACCCGTATGTACACAAAAGAATAACATTCCAAAACATAACAACAACTCCGGATCGAGAGGAGTGCTCCAATATCAGCTGACTAGCGGCCTACAGGGGCGGATCACCAATCTATCTATCTGTACCTGCGAGCATGAAATGCAACGCCCCCAGAAAGGGATGTCAGTACAGACAGAGTACTGAGTATGTAAGGCATGAAAGTAACGTGAAAGAGACATAAGAGAACATAGGATGAAATAAGTGCAACCTGTATGCCTGAACAGCCTCTTTGGCCAATGATGTACATAAATAATGTGCATATATGCATCATATATATATATATATGCTTATATAATGCCTGTCAAGCCTCTGTGGGCATCCCATCGTATCATATCATTCTCTGTGGGCATCATCATCGTTATCATCATCATCGTTATCATCGTATAACCAGCCGATCAAGTAGTAGTGCGCATATAATGCCGTCACCTTCCCCATACCCCATATATATATATATATATATGAAATGCAATGCATAGACATTATAATAGTGCAAGTAACTCTAGAGATCATACTGGATCTAAAGCAAGACTTTATGAAGATAACATTATGAAACATGAATCAAATGGATCATCCCTAAATCTAAGAATAGAATCATCATGGATTAACGTTACGTGTACGTCTTGTTCATAAGGATCGTGGCAAAAAGAAGGAAAGGGACATCCTTAACATACCTCGTCGTCTACTTTACCACTCAATGTCTATCTTCTCGAGCTTGCAAACTGTCACACCCCGACCTTACTAGGGTGTGATGGGCACCCGACCCTTACCTAGGGCCGAGCGAACCCTCTGACTCTTATTCCATGCGTAAATTTTTTTTTCCCTCTAAGTCAAATACACATAACAAAGCTTACTAAAAATATTCTTTCGTCGCTTCTCGAGCAAATCGAATTTGTAACCGTATAAAACTTATATCATAATACAACCGACACAGGGCCTACGAAGCCACCAAAGACCGACCTTTTAACCACGACTTTTCAAAGCTCCCACCGTAGTCGAAACCCCGGGACGTGTACTCCCAATTGGGACAATCCCCCCGTGAGCTTGAAAAATTTCCGGGAACACCTTTTATATTAACCTTTAACCCCCCTGGTACCGGGGATGAAACCAGCCCCCCAAGAAGGGTCCAAAACAATGTAACGAAAAAGAAAAATTAAAAAAACGACAAGTAAAAGGCCGAGAAAAACACCCCCAAAAAAGGAAAGGGTTTTCCCCAAAAGAAAAACCCCGGGAAATGACCCGGGAAAAGTAAAATTAGATGGGGGCAGGACCGACAGGATAAAAAACCCCGGACAAAGTGCCCTTTTCGATGCCATGCCTTTTTTTATTTTTACTCATATATATACATATAACAATTTAAAAGAGTATACTATTGCCCAGGCGTTTTTAAACCATCCATTTAACCATAAATATGCACATCCCCCGTCCGGTGATCCCGCGTCCGGACGATATCACGTGCTATACTCCAACCGATCGTGTGGATATGCGTATATAACGCTCTCGCCCTTTAACTCCATCTTCCCCCGTAAATATATGCATATTTCACGTATAAATATCGCGCGTTTATAGCTACCGGCTCTTTCATCATATACATATACTCATATCATATACATATATCGCCGTCTATAGCGCTTTGATTCTTTTTGTTATGTGTACATACTTATATCATATATATTTACCATTGCCTATAGCGTCCGATTCTCGCTATCATATATATATATACGTATGTCGGTACACACATCAATCGGGTCACAAGGCATAATTCCACGCATTTAGAATCTCTTAGAATAGTCATTCCTATAATAGACGGGGATATCCGTAAATAGTTTAACATTCTCATGTTTTCATTTTTATAGCAAAGTATATCGTCTACATATCTAACGTAGGCACTTTCCTCATCTTTGGCTTCATCGTTATCGCTATAAGATCACATTCATCATGGATACACTTGCACTAGGATGATATCGTACTTATCGTTTAACAATCGAGACAAGAGGTCAACAAGGATTTTTAGGATTCTACTCCAAAACAAGTCAAATGAAAAAAACAATAAGGAAAATCCTAGAGGCAATGGGCCCACCTCGGTCAAAATGAGGTGGCGCACACAATTTACGTGTAAGACGTTTCATGACATTACTTATGAGAGTTTTAAGGTAATCGGTCTCATTTACAAGTTCTAGGTCTAAGAAGTTTTCCACATTTCGCACCATTTCTAGTTCAATTCTACCGGGGAATTCTAATAGTAGCAAATTTCAATCTGATTTCGAGAAAAGGAATGGTCCCCGAGGCCCGTATCCAACTTAGTACGTTCAAGACATGCCATGTAAAGAAGGGTGAAGCCTCATCGCCTCTTTCCGTTCCATACGCCGTTCCAAATTCGCCAAAATCTACAATTTGGTCATGTTTACCAAAACTTGGTTATGTATTTAGAACCAGATTCTTCAAATA
>NC_081350.1:66344629-66393119 GCF_029784015.1 Lycium ferocissimum | reverse complement strand
GATAGTCGCCATTAGTGCCGCTTTGATTTTCTAGGGTGAGCACGAGACGTTCATTGCCATGAAGACTCCTCTTATTATGTCTTACTTTTCATTTATGATACATAGACAGATTGATGTATCATTATAGTCCAGACTTGTATATTTTCTTTTATATGCTCTTGTATGGATTAGAGCAGACCCTGGGTGTATGTCTTTATTTCCGCGCTATTTCGATTATAATATCATAAGGCTTACGTGATTGTTTTCCTCCGCTTAAATTGATTTATTTATTTATGTCTTTACTTTTGTTGGGTTGAGGGTTCGCTTACCGAAGTGGGACAGGTAAGTGCCCGAACGACTTAGCCAAATTGGGTCGTGATAAGTCGATATAGTGTCAGCAGCTTTACAATTGGTAGTTGACCCGTAAAATAGCTAGAATACCTGATCCCATCTGGCCCCTCTAAAGACATATCTGGTTCCTTAAATTAGTTTGTGAAAGCGACATTTCATTACTGCAGTTGTGCTGCTGCAGTACTGTCACGCCCCAAATCTGGAGCGGCATGACTGACACTCGGCGCCAAACTAGACCCGAGCAAACCACTCTAAATCTGAAACTCTGATAAGGCCTACCTGCACACAGACAACACCAACAAGCCAGCGAGGCCGTAATCTGAATAATATATATATATATATATATATATATATATATATACAAATACTGACTATCTCTTCTAAACTGGGCACACACACACCCAAAATATATATGCACAACTGAGCAAGACGACGAGGCTACTATGTATGTTATATAACACAAATGAGAGCCGACAAGGCTACATGACATCCCAACTACATACAACTGTTTATAGACTTCTAGGGAACATGAGCTGTAGAAAGGACAGGACAAGGCCCCGTTCATACCCATATATATATATATATATATATATATATATATATATATATATATATATATATATATATATATATATATATATATAAAATAGCATACCAAAAAGGACCGGCCCGACTCCGAACCAAGTAGATCCCCCCCCCCCGTTTTGTACCGAGTGGAAGACCTACCGAGGGCCGGATCGTCCGTCACGGCTACCTGAACCTGCGAACATGAACACAACGCCCCTAAGCAAAAGGGACGTTAGTATGAAACAATGTACTGAGTATATAAGGTATTGGAATAATTGAAACTGAACTGAAAATAGTACATTCTGGAGGCCAAAGAATGCCCTGAAAATCTCACCTGACTTGTCTCATATGAAATGCAATATAATACTATTATATATCTCACTGACCAAGTGGCCAGGCAACTGAAAATTCTCACAGACCCGTCGGCCAGGCAATCTGTCTCACTGACACGTCAGTCAGGCATTTTGTCTTACTGACCCGTAGGCCAGGCAGTCTATCTCACTGACCAAGTAGCCAGGCTAAAGAAAATGTCTCACTGACCAAGTGGCCAGGCTAAAGAAAAATATATATGTATATCATGCAGTATATCATGCATATGCTGAAAAACACTGATACTGTAACATGTCTCTTCTGTCTCTCTATAAACTCAAGACGTAGGGAGGGAATATGACCCCTCGGAAAGAACAACATAACACTCGGAAACTATGCAATAATATGACAAGCTCTACTTTGACAAATCTCTAGTCATAAGGTTCATTACATTCTCACCATGTATGGAATCATGCAAAGAAAAAAAGGAACAGCCTTAACATACATTTTCAGTTGCCTTAACTTTAACTACTTAACGCTTATCCTCCCAAGCTCGTAAATCTACATTCAAAATAATTCATACTATTATTAGGCTTATCGTCACATGCTTTTCTTAAGCCTTCAAATTAAATCCTCTTAGAATCTGTCGAAATTTGAGCAACATCTCCCCTATATTATTTACTTCCTCCGAATTCCAAAATAACTCCCAAACATCATTAACAACATCAACCATAACGTAATCAAGATACTACATGACAAACGTATATAAATCCGTCCGAAACTTCCTTTGAAAATCAATCCATAAGCCAACAACATCAACATTTCTATCTACAACCTTTATGCCATGTTTGCCCTAACTTTAAACCATTAAAATCCTCAAAACAAACGACTTAATATCAAACTCAAGATGAAAAACATACCTTATAACTTGGAGAACATCACCTCACACAATTCACCATAAAGCTTGTCCACCACAACTTCAATTAGAAGTACGAACAAGCTTCTTCCATGAACTAGTTAAGGATTTAATGGCTTGATCTTCTCTTGATTTGATTTGGAATGGTTTGGAGTGTTGGGGAGAGCTCATATGGTCTAGAAGGTTCGGTTTTTGTGACCATATGAGCCCTAAAGTCGTGGCCCTTCTTTGATTCATCAAGATTCGTTTTTAATTTTATAAACCTGAGCTTAATTTGATGTAGGAACTCCTAAATTTGCTATATCTTGGTGTAAGAATGTTGGATGAATGTAGAATGTTGGATGAATGTTGTGCCAGCTTCTAGAGAAGTGTGGAGATGAGAAATGGTGAAAAATGAGGTGATTTAGATGACTTAAGAGGGTATATATAGTAGTCGAATTAGGTTTGGGCTGATGGGCCGAAATTTGTGGGCCTTTTTAAGCGGCTTCTAGAATTTTCGTGTAGGTTCTCGAGCTTCTAGCAGTCCATTTTAAAATGCCTATTACTCCCTATTCCGATGGCGTATTGACGAACGGTTTGTTTTATTGGAAACTACACTTGACAAACTTCATTTTAGGCTCTTGAAACGCCTCAAAACTCCTGATATACCAGGAGATATACCTCTCTGAAGTTGATCCAAAATTCTGCCAAATTTTTTTGAAATTTTCGACAAACTTATTTTCTTCGATTTTCTTGATCCCGGAATCTTTCGAAACTTTCTATACATGATATTCATCATTAATTATACTTGATAAAGGTCATATCCTTTGGGTCCAAGGTTGTCCTTCCCGGTTACGACTTACGAGATCATAATTCATCCTTTACTTTATTGTTACTTACTTCCCATGGCTTGTACCTTTCAAAACGTCACAGGACATCTCCGATACTCCATTAATACGGTGAAATACGTGGCGTGCTCATGCTTTGAAAAGTGAAAGGTGTAACATCCTTCCCCCAATTGCGGGCTTACGATGCTATCATTAATTTCTTGAATTGGTTGTCCTCCTTTAGTTCCTGATTCCCATGCTCTTATACTATGGGCTCATCGCCTTTTTCCTTCATATTCTCCCAATTCTTTGTCGAACTCATTCATTCGTTCTATATCCTCATATTCTTATGTATGTACCCACTGGTCAACTGATATCTAGTTACCGTCCTGGGACCTATTGCCATTAAGGTGGTGTTAACTCATAATAGCTACGGTTCCCCGCCGATCTGTGAGTACTCTTAATTGTTGTACTCTTTTGCCTTGCTTCTTATTTCTCTACTAGTAGACAAACTCTCTTGTTCAGATATGGCACATTTCCTTGCTAGCCTCTCTGGTGCTATTTTAGATTATTCCTTTTGTACTAGTTGACCCTATATACATACCATATCATCTTCTTTTAATTCCTTTGTCGGACTCTTTAATTCCTTACAATATCATCATTTTCATATTTGAACTTTTCCTTCAATTTCCTCTTCTCAATTTTAACATAATTACAAAATAAACTCATGAACATGGAACTACGATAAAAATCCTACATAATCATAATTTCCTTTTAATACGAGTATGCTTCCCTCCTTAAGTCCTTAGCTCTCTTATACCGGTGACTAATTGAGACTTAAACTAACCTCCATTCTTCTTCGGCTCTGTATCGTCGTCCTTGCACCATTCTATTGGTCATTTCATCATGGTGGTTGTTTATATGGTTCTATGTCCTACACTCTCACAATTGATATAACCAGTGACTTGGAATTTCATGACTTACGAGGTAGTCCTTAATCTCAGGCAGTAATGCTGTCCCTTATCCATAGGCACGCTATCTTCCTTTCCGTTGAAGATTATTGAACTTCCTATAAATATTCCTATTTTAAAGGTTTCATCTCTTCTAGTGCTAAAGTTCTTTTGAGTAGTCCCAATTCTCCCTTATACTTATCCCTGGTCACATGCAGCTTTCTTACTTCTTCTGTTACCCCTTGGAGTACTTTACTGCATATCTAAATGTACCTAAAATTTCTTCGGCGCGAGTGATTCGAGCCATAGTCCGGAATACAACGTATTGGTGAAATTTATTCTCCTTTCCATATTTGTCTCATCATATACTTGCATTTAATCCATTCTCACTTTTCTTTAACACATTCTTGACATATCAGTTCATCTCGAATTTTGGCTCCTGCAATCCAGTATATTTCCCTCTTTTGAGCTTGGGAATATTGTAGTTCATCTTAGAATTGAATTTGTTCCCCCCGCCCCTCCCCCTTCCTTTTAAAGGATGTTCTCATATACTGGTAACCTTCGAGTATTAACCGTCTTTGATAGTTATCTGGCCGACCTTAGCGATCCTTCAACTCCTCTATTCCATATAATGCCGGAATTCTTTTCATCGAATGGTTTAACTTATTTCCTTTTTGCTAACTGGATTCTTGTACTAAGTCAAATGTTTACAAATATCAGATATAATTCAGATGCTTTCTTTATTGATCACCTCTTCCTTTCAGAACTAACAGTCCCCAAGGCTAATGAATTAATGGGGACATCGGAATTCATTAGGCCCCTTATTGAGTGTCCGACTATACCACGGTCCTTTAGCCTACTATCTTCTTAATATCCTTGAAATTCTCCTTGCTCTAGGTTCCCAATTCTGATTTATGTCTATACTATACCATTAAAAATTCATACTCCACACCATACATTCCCATGACTCGTCCTCTAATTAGCTTAGCTCATTTTGTCCCATAATTCTTCTTAATTACTTGTTTGCATCACAGCCAGGCATCATGGTCCTTCTAGTGTTCTGTCGGTCTTGTTCTTATCATGAAATCCTCACAAAGTACACCCTTTCCTTTCTTCTTTCATCGAGTCTTCATCTTCCTTTATGATACTACAACTTGTACACATATATATGCCTCGAATTTTCTCGATTTTCTTCATGATCGGATCTTTGCATCTTTCACACAACCATTGTCTTACAATTTCAATTTATTTTCCTTTGGGCAAGCCTACTAACTCATTAACCTTCTCCTTGTTGTCGGCAGCCACATAATTCCCTTTAACCATTTCGTTGACACCTCCTCCTTCCTTTAGTCCTCATAGTTACTTTTGTTTTCTTTTACTTGTAAAACGCCTGTTTCCATTAGTCATTCTTTACTCTTAGGTTAGGAGACTTTGGAGTGTTTCGTTACGAGTGTGAATCCCTTTTGATGCTGAAAATCTCTTCTTGGGGTACTTTCTCCCCTTAAATAGGCGTACCAATCATGGGTTCACATCCATTCTCCTGGTTAAATCTCAGGAGTTTAAAATTTCCTCGTCGCTCTCATAAGACCTGTTTATTTCTTCTCAAGGATTAACCTTTGTCCATTATTTAGAACCTTCTTGGTTCTGGTTATAAAGACGTATAGGTTGGTTCCGAGGTCCTCACGTTCATCTTTTGTCACGTACAACTTTACCCTATCTCCCGCTGATTTATTTAAATTTGATCCTATTGTCTGCTTTTCTGTTTTCATCCTACCCTTTTCCTAAAAAATATTACCTGATCCTCGATGGGTATACGTTTTCCCTATCCAAGTTTCTCTCTCCTTCATGATATCATAACCTTCTTTTTCCTAATGCTCGTGCTTATATATTAGGTCGCGTTACCACTATCTGACTTCAATTCCTGAGAAAACCCAATCCTAATTCTCTTTGTAGCACTTGCTACCTCAATTTTGACATACAGCACAATCAATACTTTTAACATGTCGTAAAATCAATCATAAGGGTATACATAATACTCGATGTAGCCGCTCATGACTTATTTTTTATCGGTTTTCAATACCTTTTCTTGCCAGATATCTCGTTGCCATTTGATTTTTGTCCTTTATCTGTGGCTTTAACATATCTCCCCTCTCTTTTTGCCGAGCTAGCCAGACCTCGCGATCATTTTGAAATTCTAATTACAAAGCTCATATGCTCCTAATTTCCCTCGCGCTATTCTGGTTTCTCATATTCTTTTTTTTTCGCATGTCTAGACTTGTAGGTCTTCCTATCATATCTTTCTACGTCCTAATTGTAAATCCTGGCGATATAACTTTACTTAAAAATCTTTACTCATACTTGTACCCTGTCTCTTTGTCTAAGATGATCGCCCTCGCATCCTTTACTTTCTTGTAGCAACCGAATCGATCCTTGTGATATTTTATCTTCACTTGTACACCTACTCTCTTCTCTCCTTACACATAAACCAACATCGCACCTAATTTCTCTATCGTCAAATAGCCTTTACAACACTCGTCTGAAAAGATTTAGGTGAATCCTTCTTATAAGGATTAGCTAGAAATACACCACATATTCCTAAGGTTGATACAATCTTTACTTCCTTCGTCAGCCAAGCAACATCACATTTAGAATTTATATAAACAATCCAGAAGACAATCATAATTGCAATCCAACTTACCTAACCATTTCTCATTCTTGAGTTCAAGGTCATCACTAATACCCGAAGTAACTCGGCCATAATGATTCTCAGAATACTACCAACTATCAAATACTCAGAATCCCCTTGAAGTCGAATGACTGGTGACTTCTGAATCCCAATGTAAACTCACATCATATAGGAAAGTCCGATAAAACGAATCTGTGTGCCTGTCATCAACCCATCCTGATCTTATGTATATATATAAACTTCTAGAGTAAAACTTTCCCCTACTCGTTAACTTCCTTTCCCATATCAGTATCTTTTCGCTATCTCTTACTCACCAATCTATAAATCGTAATAGTGCATTTAAATTCTTAGTGTCAACTTTCCCTATATCTTCAATGAGTCTCAATTCTCTGAAATCTCGAATGCAACTCATTCCAGTTCCTTTAATTACTAATCATTTTTCCCCTCCAGGGTTCTTCCCTTAAAAGCGTCTCATAATTGTTCATTCAATCATAACTTACCAAACATCCAATTGTCACATTTTCCCTTCATTCTTTCTTTATAGCATAGATATTCAAACAATTTAATTTGTAAAAATTTCAGCAGAGTTTCCTCAATACTTCTTACTGCCTCATTTCTACACACGGCCTAGGAAACACATACAATGCCTCACAGAGCAATTACAATTACCCGTAATATCTAGCTCAAGTTCTTATATCAAAGTCTATCAATATCAGTAAGGCCGGAAACATATCTTTTGGAGTATCAACTTCAATTCGCATCAATTACCTCCTAGCAGCATAATCAACTGCTTATCCACATTCAAAACATTTAGGGTTAGAATCGGGGACATCACATCCTATAATTTAGCTCTACGGCACGATCTAAGATGAGAAGGAAGGGTCAATGGTTCCTAAATGCCCTGCAGCCTCTTGTTTATAAGTGTGGCGCGCTTCACACCCATAAACAAGACTCTACTGGACACGGTCTGTAGACAACCCTAGGACAGAACTGCTCTGATACCAAGTTTGTCACGCCCCAAATCTAGAGCGGCGTGACCGGCACTCGGTGCCAAACTAGGCCCGAGCGAACCACTCTAAATCTGAAACTCTGATAAGGCCTACCTGCACACAGACAATACCAACAAGTCGGCGAGGCCGTAATATATATATATATATATATATATATATATAAATGCTGACTATCTCATCTGAACTGGGCACACACACATCCAAAATATATATGCACAACTGAGCAAGGCGACGAGGCTGCTATGTATGTTGTACAACACAAATGAGAGCCAACAAGGATACATAACATCCTAACTGCATGCAACTGTTTACAGACCTCTAGGGAACACGAGCTGTAGAATGGATTTGGCCAAGGCCCCGTCATACCCATATATATATATATATATGTCAAAATAGCATACAAAAAGGGACTGCAGCTCCGAACCAAGTGGAGCCCCTGATTGCAGCTGAGTGGAAGACCTACTGAGCTGGATCGTCTGTATGGCTACCGGAACCTGCGGGCATGAGCACAGTGCCCCCAAGAAAAAGGGACGTTAGTACGAAACAATGTACTGAGTATGTAAGACAATGGAATAACGGAAACTGAACTGAAAATAGTACAATCTGGAGGCCATAGGATGCCCTTAAAATCTCACCTGACCTGTCTCATATGAAATGCAATATAATACTATTGTATATCTCACTGACCAAGTGTCTAGGCAACTAAAAATTCTCACTAGCCCGTTGGCCAGGCAATCTGTCTCACTGACCCATCGGCGTGCGTTGTCTCACTGACCCGTAGGCCAGGCGATCTTTGTCACTGGCCCGTAGGCCAGGCAATCTGTCTCACTGACCTGTAGGTCAGGCAATCTGTCTCACTAACCAAGTTGCCAGGCTAAATAAAATGTGACCAAGTGGCCAGGCTAAAGAAAAATATATATGTATATCATGCATATGCTGAAAAACACTGATACGGTAACATGTCTCTTCTGTCTCTCTATAAACTCAAGGATGTAGGGAAGGAATATGGCCCCTCGGAATGAACAACATAACACTCGAAAACTGTGCAATAATATGACAAGCTCTACTTTGATAAATCTCTCGTCATAAGGTTCATTACATTCTCACCATATATGGAATCATGCCAAGAAAAGAAGGAACAACCTTAACATACCTTTTCAGTCGCCTTAACTTTAACTACTTAACTCTTATCCTCCCAAGCCCGAAATCTACATTCAAAAGAATTCATACTATTATTAGGCTTATCGTCACATGCTTGTCTTAAGCCTTCAAATTAAATCCTCTTAGAATTTGCCGAAATTCAGGCAGCATCTCCCCTGTATTATTTACTTCCTCCAAATTCCAAAACAACTCCCAAACATCATTAACAACATTAACCATAACGTAATCAAGATAATACATGACAAACGTATACAAATCCGTCTGAAACATCCTTCGAAAATCAATCCATAAGCCAACAACATCAACATATCTATATACTACCTTTATGCCATGTTTTCCCTTACTTTAAACCATTAAAATCCTGAAAAGAAACGACTTAATATCAAACTCAAGATGAAAAACATACCTTATAACTTGAAGAACTTCACCTCACACAATTCACCCTAAAGCTTATCCACCACAACTTCAATTAGAAGTACGAACAAGCTCCTTCCATGAACTAGTTAAGGATTTTATGGCTTGATCTTCTCTTGATTTGATTTGGAATGGTTTTGAGTGTTGGAGAGAGCTCATACGGTCTAGATGGTTCGTTTTTTTGTGAAAATATGAGCCCCAAAGTCGTGGCCCTTCTTTGATTCGTCAAGATTCATTTTTAATTTTACAAACCCGAGCTTAATTTGATGTAGGAACTCCTAAATTTGCTATATCTTGGTGGAAGAATGTTGGATGAATGTTGTGGAATCTTTTAAAGAAGTGTGGAGATGAGAAATGGTGAAAAATGAGGTGATTTAGATGACTTAAGAGGGTATATATAGTAGTCGAATTGGGTTTGGGCTGATGGGCCGAAATTGGTGGTCCTTTTTAACTGGCTTCTAGAATTTCCGCGTAGGTTCGCGAGCTTCTTGAAGTCCATTTTAAAATGCCCATAACTCTCTACTCCGATGTCGTATTGACGAATGGTTTGTTGCGTTGGAAACTAAACTTGACGAACTTCATTTTAGGCTCTTGAAACACCTCAAAACTCTTGATGTACTAGGAGATATACCTCTTTGATGTTGACCCAAAATTCTATCCAAATTTTTTTCAAATTTTCGACAAACTTATTTTCTTCGATTTGTTTGATCCTGGAATATTCCGAAACTTTCCATACATGATATTCATCATTAATTATACTTGATAAGGGTCATGTCCTTTGGTTCCAAGGTTATCCTTCTGGGTTACGACTTACGAGATCATAATTCATCCTTTACTTCATTGTTACGTATTTCCCATGGCTTGTACCTTTCAAAACTTCACAGGACGTCTCCAATACTCCATTAATACGGTGAAATACCTTATAGGTATTTTAGCGACTTAATCTTAGTGTGAATTACCTTGAATATAGATTTGCAAGCTCAAGAAGATAGACATTGAGTGGTTAAGTAGATGACGAGGTATGTTAAGGTGGTCCCTTTCTTTCCTTTGGCATGATCATATTGATAAAAACATATACGAATGATATCCATAATGACTCCACTCTTAGAAACATTAGGAGCTTATGTTCTTGATCTCCTTATGATGTTATTGATCTTGTCTTATGATGTTATTGATCTTGTCTCATGGTTATTGATCTTGTCTTATGGTTGTTGATATCATCTTATGGTTATTGATCCCTCAAGGTGAGATATGTCGACGATGTTAGTTCCATAATGGTAATCGGAGGTATACCGATCTTACGTCACTCCGATAGAGCCGTAACACTTCTTTGTGCTCTCATGCATGCTTTAATATATATATATATATATATATATATATATATATATATATATATATATATATATATATATATATATATGACATCGAGTAGGGCTATAGTCACTGGTATCGCACCTATTGTGCACACCACTACAGTTGGGTACAGTATAATGATGATGGCCCCAAGAGTGGTCGAATGGTGATGATACAGCCCCATAGTGTGGAATATATATATATATATATATATATATATATACATATGTATGAAAATGTTTTTTTTTTTTAAAGAAAGCATGCATGTCATCCGCTCTCGTAGGCACTCGTGTGTGTACATGTTGACTCTCTTTTATCTCATGTTACCTTCATGTCTTTATTATGTTGTTCTTCATTCCTCACATACTCAGTACATTATTCATACTGACGTCCTTTTATTTGTAGGCGCTGCGTACATGCCCGCAGGTAGACAGGGAGTCGATTCACACCATTAGGCTGCCTTCTCAGCACTTGTACTGGAGCACTCCACTTGTTCCGGAGTTGCAGTCTAGCTTGGTATGATTCTTTTGTGTACATTTGGGTATGGCGGGGTCCTGTCCCGTCCTTATTATGTTTTGCACTCTAGTAGAGGCTCGTAGACAGATATGCACAGTTAGATGTTCTATGGCCTTCTCGGTCTATATTTTGTTGTATCATCATCTTTTATAGCCTTTACAGCTTGTATGCTTGGGTTCATCTTGATTACGCATGTATTTATATCTCTTGGGCTTGTGCCCCTTTTAGCTTATGATATCTATTAGTTAGCAGGTTGCCTCGTGACGACCCTCATGGCCCACACTCAGGTATGACTATGTAATGCATGTATGTCCTGTGGTGCTCGGTAGGTTAGATCTGGGTGTCCGTCATGACCCTTCGGTTGGGTCGTAACACAAAGTAGGCATTGGGCGCGCGAGGGAGCATGCTAGGCACCAAAAGAAGCACCACAAGCTAGAAGCATAGGGGCCATGTTAGGTACCAATAGATAGCAGCTAGGCATAATGTTTGAAGGAGCGTACTAGGCACCGAAGCTAGCGAACAAAGGGATGAAACTTAAAAAAAGAGATGTGAAGATAGATTAATTTCATCATCAAGTTACAAGGCATCTGTCTCAACCCCAAGAATAACCTAGATCCTTCCCCCAACATTCAAGGTGATTTATTAACACGATTCAAGTTAGCTAGATTACTGCTACCTAAAATGGATCCTAACGATATTTTATCTTAAAATCACTAGATCGATCACCAACAAGAATTCAAGAACAAGATTTTATCTCCAAAGTTAAAGTTTTCTAATTGAGGCAAACTTCGCAGCCCGCTTTCAGAAATATCATTGATGATATTCAATTGTAGAAATCACCACGAATATCTGGAATGACTTTGAACACTAGAAATTAAGAAGAATCAAACATAGGATTCCATGTTGATAAAAAATAATGGAACTATAGAATTAATTATTGGATTGGCATGTAGAAATTGTTTGGTGAAGTGAATAGCTCAAAGTGGAGCGACGGTTATATTCCAAAATAAGAAATCGAGATGAGTCGTGACAATTCTTTTATTAAAATTGTCTTCTCATAAAATCCATGTCATGTATTTTTTATTAAGGTGTTTATAATGTTAGTATAAGTTTTGATTTGAGAGCGCGGACTCATATTTTCCATTGAATCAAATAAAGTGCTCCAATTGTGTTTCATTACAAAGTTTAGATAAATTATTTCCTAAGTCTGCATTCCATATATTTACATGTTTTTATCAGTGTCATATTGCTTTTAAATCGTTGAATTCTTTTACATATAAATGAAAGATTCTCTTTGATGCAAAAGTTGATTTGATTTCAAACTGTTGGAGCAAGGAATGTTTATTGTTGAACTATTTAATGAGGATTCCAAAGAAAGATTTTTATTTGAGTTTTATGATTTAAGAACTATTAATAGCTGTTCTTGGGGGTCACCAGATCTCTAAGATAGGTTTGTAGCGCCTTGGGTGGTTTACAACACATTCGGAACTACTTGTGTCAGAATAGGACTTATAAGTGCAACGTTGATTCGGGCACTAGAATAAAAGATCTGGTACGACTTAAATACTAACTTTATTGTGGATGTTTTCTATAAAAAATATTGCTGAAATCTTGGTGAGTAGAATTATCAGATATCTTCAATGGTGGGAGCTAGCAGATAATCAAGTATTCTCAAGATAAGTACAAGATAGTTCGTACACCATCGTTACAAAACAAAAAGAAAAGAAATCAACTTAACGGTTTTTTTCTTAATTAAATTTAAAGTCTTAGCTTTCTTTAAAGTCGTCTTTACACCACCAATTCCGTTATGCCTTCTCCGCGTATAATTAAGTAGCAATACCCGGATTAATTGTTAAAATATAAAATCAGCTAGCAGCAAATAGAAAGGGGTTTTGAGGAAAAAGACACTATACGCAAGATAGAATTGACAACTTTGCTTCAAACAAAGCTTGATTTCCTAGTTTTCAAGTTATGGCTACTTAGCTTGATCATCGGGCAAACACATCATTATCACCTAATAAAAAAACGTTTTTCCCGGAAAGCATTTTCCTGCACCATATTTCAAACTATTAATTTATTTGCATGAGTGACATATTCGAAGGGAGTCTTGACGCAACAAGAAATTGTCACCATATAACCAGGATATCATGGATTCAAGTTCGTGGAAACAACCTTGCCAAAATGTAAGGTTAGGTTGCAAACATAAGACCCAACGTAATTCAAACCCTTTTAGGACCACACGCAGAAGCTTAGTGTACCGGGCTCTCTTTTTGGTGACACATTCATAACCACAGATTTATTTGCATGAGTTACATATTCCTAACACAATCTTGTTAATATTCCCTTTCTTTGTTCGTTGGTTTTTTTTTTTTTTTTCCTTTTCTTATTTGGGGTTTTAAGTGTTTCCGCTTTCATAATTAAAGCCGTCAATTAAAAGCCGTACTTAAACATTGTACACAAAGTCCTACCATTTGACCGAGTATTTATTTATTGCGCCCATCAGATACCTTAATAATTAGTTTTCATGCACATAATTTCTTGAAGGAAAAGTTTGAAGAAACCATGCTTATCTACCAAAACAAATACCAAATAACTTGTAACGTGGCTGCCGTACGTACATATCATAGTATTATATCGACGTACGACTTACACTTTTAGATTTCATTCATGCATTTCTCCGATCATTGCCTCAATTACTGGCAATAAATTCAAGAAAGACATCTCAAACACCTCACTTTTCTAACACTATAAATACTATGATTAGTTATCCGTTTTTTCCAACATCAAAGTATCAACTTTCATTTCTATTGCCACACGAAAATCTATTTTTCCTCAACATGGCTAAGCTGATAATATCTTGCATTATTGTCCTCTTCTCTTCTGTATTTTTATTCATGGAATTATCAAATGCAGCAACAACTTACAATGTGCTAAGCTTTGGTGCAAAACCAAATGGCCAAACTGATGCAACTGTGCCATTTCTAAAGGCATGGGGAGCTGCATGCAGCTCAGTGGAACCGGCAACCATTTACGTTCCTCGGGGGCGTTATCTAATAAAATCAGCAACATTTAGGGGGCCATGTAAAAATAGAATTACTGTAAAGATTGATGGAACACTTGTGGCACCATTGGATTATTGGGAAATTGGCAACTCAGGCTACTGGCTAGTGTTCATTAAGGTTAACGGGATTTCGGTCATTGGTGGAAATCTTGATGCTAAAGGAGCTGCTTTTTGGGAATGCCGGAAGTCAGGCAAGAATTGCCCAGTTGGAGCTAGGGTATGTTTCTTAATAGCTCATGCACTAATGAATACTCCTTCCTTTCCAATTTATATAATGACGCTGAATAAAGAAGAATAAACTAAATATATGCGAAGTATCAAAAATGTCCTTTTAAATGAGTAGTGATGAGAGTTCCACATATATTTTTTTTAATTTTAGATGAGTGACGGTGAACATCCCAACAAGTAACGTCACTAAAATAAAATAAGGATGCTAAGATTAAGTAATTTTCACAAAGAGAAATGTGTGTCTCACTAAAATTGAAACATGGCCAACTTCTTTTGAAGGTCTAAATCTTAAACTATTACAGCGGTAACATTTTCTTCGTTGAGGATAATCTTCCATTTATGAGAAAATCATTCTTTTTTGTTTGACTGGGAGTTTTAGGCGTGGGAATGGTAGAAGAAAGAAAGATTAAACAAAACCTTCATAAGGTTTTTTCATTAAAAAAATTCTCTACTAGTTTTATTATCCTGCGTTCCTAACCATTTTATTTGACACCATCTGAAATAGACATAAAAACACATGCACATAACCATATTGGGAAATTATACATATTTATGCTCTCTCCATTCCGTTCTACCTATCCATGTATAGAATAAATATCTCAATCCATTTTAATATATCAAAATTACCATGTGAAAACAACAACATATAACTACGTGAAATATTATAGTATCCTAATTCCTTTATGTGACAATTGCAGTCGATAACCTTCAATTGGGCTAATGATGTTGAGATAAGTGGCTTACTATCAATCAACAGCCAGGTAACACACCTTGTGATCAATAGCTGCAACAACGTGATGGTTCGAAATGTAAGAATGATAGCCCCAGACCAGAGCCCAAACACAGATGGCATACATGTTCAATCATCAACCGGTGTTACTATCACTGGTTGTAGAATCAAAACTGGAGATGACTGTATATCTATTGGTCCTGGCACAAGAAACCTTTGGATGGAGAAAATTTTATGTGGACCTGGACATGGTGTTAGGTAAGCCATTCGTGTTATACTATCATGACAATATATATACACTTTAACTGTATGACCATCCCATTTATTTACATAATTTTGTGTACGACACACACTGAGGGCCGGTTCTTTTCATGTGGACCAAGCACGTGATTTTGTTAAATGGGCAGCAATGAGACTCGACCAAGGATCTCTGCCTACTTTGTTATCGTGTTGAATTGTGTGTCCGTTCCACTTTTTAAAACCTAAGTTTTTAGAGTGTTGAAGACATAATTAAGAAAATAAAAAGTGGGCTCTCTCTAATAGCTTAAGTTTTAGATGAGATATGAAATTCGACATAAAGACACCACACTTTTAGTGACTTAATTATGTCTACGTATATATGTTCCAATCTCCTTTGGTACGTACAGAGAGATTTTATGTATTGACGTTTATACGATTCCTTTGTATAGCCCTAGCCCCTAAGGTTTTGAAGGAGAAGAACGGATGGGGCTTTCCACCCCCCCCCCCCCCCTCCTTAAAGTTGGTGTCTTTGAAAATTTGATCAAATTTTGCTTCATCTTTAAACTAGAGAGTAGCACAACATATCTTAGGAATATACTAGGATCAAATAATTTAAATTCAATTCTACTTTGGATATTGATTCAATATTTAAAATAAAATAAAATTTTCATAAACTACAAGGACTAACCAAAATCAAAATCTTCCATACTCAACAATAAATTAAAATGTGTGAGAAAAAGTAGTAATAATTGAACGACGGTGTGACTACTAACCTTCACTTGTTCAAACAAGGGACAAGAAATGTCGCTCATATTTCGATCAATGTAATCCTTTTATTTGACATTTAGTCTTTGTCTTGCAGTATTGGAAGTCTTGGAAGGAATTATGAAGAAGATGGAGTTCAGAATGTGACATTGACTTACTCTATATTCACAGGATCTGATAATGGATTAAGAATAAAATCTTGGGCAAGACCCAGCACCGGTTTTGTCAACAACATTAATTATCGTAACATAGTCATGAAGTACGTTGACAATCCAATCATCATTGATCAAAATTATTGCCCCAACAACGAAGATTGTCCAGGACAGGTAACTCTTGGAACTAGAAGAAGGAAAAAAGGAACGCGTGGGGGTGGGTGGTTGAGTTTTTTTAGCAAACTGTTTGCAGTTTTCACTTTTTAAATTAAAATTAAAAAAAAGGAAACATATTCTCAATTGTTTTTACATTCAACATATTACATTTGCAAAATGTTCACGTAAGATTCTCGACTCGCTAGAATTCGGTTTTCTAGTCGTAGAAGTATTGATCATCAAAGGAATGATTTTTAGTATGCTTTCCTCTTGATTAACTAAAGTTGGAAACAATATCGGAGCATATTTTGATATGTTGATATTGAGTTGATTGAGAGTTTGTTTAACTCGTAGTTGTCCGATTTAATTATTTGTTGTGCTCCTCGGTAGATAAATTGTTTGATACAGAGGAAATAATCATGAATCCAAATTGTTATTTCATTTATTGTGGTTATTTTGCAGACATCTGGTGTAAAGATTAGTGAAGTAACATATAAAAATATACAAGGGACGTCGACTACTCAAGTAGCTATGAAATTTGACTGCAGCCCGAGCAATCCATGCGAAGGAATCCAAATACAAGACATACAGCTCACTCATATGAACAAAAAGGCAAAATCATTTTGCAAGAACGTTCAAGGAATTAAGAAAGGAGTCATTTTGCCTGATAGTTGTATATAAATATAATTCTACTTTTGAAGTCTGTTTGAGGAAGGATTGGTGATCACGTATGTATATTTAAACTCCTCAATTTAACCAGTAATTGTTACCAACGGCAATAAAGCTCCATTGGCTTTTCTCCAATTATATTGTATATACAATTATAACTGCAATAATAATTTTTTCTTTTAAAGTACTTTTCTAATTTATTTTCCGGTATATTATTTAGGTTAAGGAATAAAAAACTATTCATCTCACGCTACTCCTTTCAAAGTTACCGTTATTGCTTCTTTTCTTTTTATCGCTACAGATCTGACCAGGTCCTATGGGTCACCGAGCGACTCCCCTCCGGCGCGCCTACCTGACCAGAAGGAAGCCTCACCTAAGGCTATCCAGAAGATGGGGGTTTTCGATGGAAAGAATTTATCCTCCGCTACTGCGTTAAAAGAAACACCATGCTCCTCTGTGACTCACAATCCCCAAGAGCAAGAATCGCCAAATACACAAAGAACTATCCATAATAGACTGTCGGCGGTGATTTCCAAGGCTTAAGTAATTACTATGTGGTGATGGCAGAAATTAATGTAGGAGAACAATTGTTGAAAGATTCCTCAAGAGCCGCCCCCAATTTGATATAATTAGGTCAAAGTGTTCTGAAAAATACCTCCTAAAAGGATCAGGGAAGATAGGTGTATACGATTATCTCTATGTTTTCATGAGTAACGATGAGGATTGCAATATGGTTCTTTACAAGAGGGTAATATATGGATTGAGGGCTTTCAGTTATGGCTACAAAAGTGAACCCCGGATTTTAAACCGGAAGACAATCTCCTTATCGTCCCCATCTAGTTCTCTAACCTGATTTACCCTTTGACATACACAATTGGTAGTATGCCAAACAAAATTGTTGGGAAGTCGGAACTCCGCTAGGACTTGATGTTGCAACAAAGAATATGATGAGATCATGTATGGCCAAGGTGAGAGTTGAAGTAGATAATCTTAATTAACCTCTAGTTAATAGTGTTTGGGTTGGTTTCGAGGATGATAATTATCCTTCAAAGGAGTTTGAGCAGAAAATCAAATATGAAAATATTAAAACTGGCTCATTATGTAGTGCAATGTAGAATTCTAGAAAGGAAGAGATTGGAAGAAAATGAGGCTGAGGAGAAAAAATAATTTGAACATCCAAAAACCAGGTCCTAATACCAAGAATGATTCTAATGACCTGCAACCTCCTAATCAAAGATAGAATACTAGAGATATATAGGGAGGATCAAGTAAATAGAAATGATCATAGCAAGAGACAAAGAGGAAGGAGTGAACCTCCTAAAAGCATATACAAGCCTACAAGTACTATTGTAACGACCTGTCCGATTGTTTTGGCTACTAGGATCTTATTTCCCTAAATGGCACTCCCCGTAGACTTAAAATGTGAATTATGACTTGCGGGTACGAGTGACATGATTCTCAAGGCAATCGAGCCAGTATTAGAGAAGGCAACCACAAGCTAGAGTTCTTAAGGAAAAATAAAATAAGAATCGACCAAAGTCAACATTCGGGGTAAACAAACTCAAAATCAAGGTTTGAAAGTTCCTACAGGTCCAGAGAGTGATTTATGACTTAGATGGGTAGTTTAGATAGATCTCGAGGGGTTCAGCAGTGATACGGACACTTGAGTTGCATACTAGTTAAATTGAAAATTTAGAGTTGCCCACGATAAAAGATGTGCCTAGAAAACCCCAGATCGATGTTTGTTCCAGCAGATTCGTAGGTTTTTCTCGATGTGACTTGCATAGTTGGTTTTGTATTCCGAGGGGTTCGAGTGAATTTCAGGCATTTAAATGGACAACTTGAGGCACCAGATTTTTCCTAGTTTCTGGTGTCAGTCTTTGGTCTTTGCGATCGTGATGGAGAGACCTACGATCATAAGGAGTTGTTAAGGGAAAGAGTCATCGCGGTTGTAAGGTCTGTGCCGCGATTACGTAGAAGTTGGGGACCTAGCAATACATCGCAATCACGCCAGTGGTGTCCGCGATCACGGAGGTTTATTTTGTGGGGGTCCCGCGATCGCAAGCTGATAACTCCACGATCGCATAGAAAGGGACCTGGGCAAACTTAAAATCCCCAATTTGACTTATTATTTCCTATTTCAATTTTGGGAGCTATTGGTTTCGAAATTTGTTGATTTTTTTTGGCAATCAACTCATTTTGGTGATTCCTTTCGATTACTGAGAATTTTTCTCCATGAATGAGTTGATGAAATTGGGATTCCAGCCCTAGACTTTATGAGAATATAAAATTTTGATTTGAGACCCTATTTGCGGATGGAATTGGATAAAATTAATCTTTAGACTATGGATAATATGATTTTGAAATAAAATTCTAGTTTTGACCATAGGGGCCCGGGGTTGACTTTTGGATAGGCTAGTTTTACGCTAATACGGCTATCAAAAGATTCATATACTCATGTAGAACTCATATTTGAACAAATTGGGAGTGTTCAGAGGTGCTCAGGAAGGGCAAGGCTATTTCGTGAGTCTTGTTATTTCAGATTTAAGGAAAGTTAAGACTTTTTAGACTCTAATTGGAGGATCTTTTTGTAACTAAGTTATTTAAGGATGTTTATCTGCTCTATTTGGTTGAATTTGAGATTTCATCTAGATTTATAGTGTTATTTCCCTTGTTATCTGTTGACAGTATATAGTTGTTGACACCAACATCTGTTAAAGTATAGAAGCAAGGTGTTTTCAAAGACCAACCTTTGCGACTACTTCATTAGGATCGGCCAATGATACTTCTTTGAGTACATAATGATCCTCGTACCCATAATACACTTGTTGTATCTTTTTGTGTGCAGATTTAGATTTGTGTACCGGTGAAGCATGCAGACTCGCTTGATTTCATGAGTTTTTTGTTAGAGATTTTGGGGTGAGATTACTGGCCGATCCACAACATCAGACTCCATTCTATCCCTACTTTTATTCTGCCTTTAATATTGTGAGATAGTTGTATTGAGACATTTTCAGACTTTGTATTCATATTTCAGAGTATGAACTACATTTATGGCTTATTTAATGTTCTCACTTTATGTTTCCTCTTATTACTTGAATAATGGATTAAAATTGTTTTATGGTTTGCCTATAGAGTACTTGGTGCCTGTCATAACCGAGTTGTCAAGTTGTTATCAATCAGATGACGCAATTCCTCGAGCACTCCCATAAGTACTTTTGGCATTTACATAGGAGGTCGGACTATAAGGACATACATGAGACTCTATGTGTCCTAAGGTCTTGGCCATATGGAAGAGAGACAAGGATAACCATTATAACAAGCCTAGGCACTCACACTTCAAGATTGAGGCCAATATTACTTTGAATGTGATCAACTGTAGGATTCTACCTGCTTCTTTCGACACTGATGTTGATCATCTATGAGTTTTCATGGTTTATGTTATTCTAACAAAGATGAAATTTAAATTGGGAAAGATTGTGTCGTAGTAGATAGGCAAGGTGAAGCATGGGGGGTCGAAAAAGTTGTTCCATCCTAGTTGTTGACTTAAATTCCTGACAGGTTGTGATATTCCTGAGAATGACTTCTATGATCATAAGGTAGAGGCAACTTCCATGTACTTTGATGCTACCATCGTAAAGTAGAGTGTGAGACCATCTAGTCCTATGCTTACCTTTGGAAAACAGGGTGACCCGTATGGAGGATTCTGTTGAGTAAATGATGGCTCAATGATCATGAGCTTACATAGAAGTTTTGATGATTTGACAAAAAAATGTACCCAATGACAACCAAGGTTGATATAAGGAAAGATTCAATTGAAGAACCAGACATCCAAGCAGATGTCCAAAGGATTCAATGAAGCAGTCATATTAGGAAAGGAACTTCTCAAAAGAACTGATCCTTACTACGCAACTACAGACTAGAAGTTTTTTTAGACCGACGTTAGAGAAGACAGAATATTGACTGAGTCCTACTCGATAAAGAGTTGGATTTTAAGTTATGGTAATAATATCACAAATACCATAAGTTGATCAACATGGAAATTAGCATTGAAGTAGGAAAGGAAGGCGACACGCATACAATGAAAGAGAGGAAGATCCAAGTAAAATAAAGTTTGATTTTCGGATATAATTGATGAAACCAAAACTTGGCTAGATTCAACTATTCAAGGCGGCAACTACTTATGTATAAAGACAACACGAACAAGCTCTAGAGCTTTATCACAACCACAAATCACAACATTCCAATGAGAGGCTTAAGTGAGAGCAATCAAACTTAGTCTTAGAAAAGCCAGCTACACGACGACAGAGTTGGGCTTATCATGAAATTATAATTTAGTTCTTTAGGTTGTGTAGTTTACATTCTATTGTGGTTCCATCTATTTACCTTTGCAAGTATTGAGTAATAGGTATTTGTTGGTTAAATTATTTAGATTATGATTTAGGCAGACTGCTCAGGGAACAGGTTCTTAGGTTATTGTAGCTATTATAAGGGCTCCTGTTTTAGTGAAAGAAATTTGGTAAATCCTATAGGAAGATAGATCGTGGTTTTATTCTCTTGAGCAAGGAGTTTTCCACATGAAATTCTTGTGTTGATTTTATATTCCGCTGCATCATCTTCTTACATAATTTGCTCT
This sequence comes from Lycium ferocissimum, assembly GCF_029784015.1. Lineage (NCBI taxonomy): Eukaryota > Viridiplantae > Streptophyta > Magnoliopsida > Solanales > Solanaceae > Lycium > Lycium ferocissimum. The sequence continues at coordinate 66,371,464 of NC_081350.1, read as the reverse complement.
AACAATTAGATTCTTAGAGCACATGGGAGTAGCGCGGTCCTAACAAGTGGTATCAAGCTATACCTTTTTACAAAGGCTAGTACCTTGAAAGATGGCGGCACCTCCTACAATACAAGAAGATGCAACGACCCTATGTCGTTTTGATATTTTTATCCTTTTTTCCCCTAAGTGACTCTTCCCTTAGCTTTATTATAATGTTTTTGACTTGCAGGGATGGATTGAGCGATTCTCGAGGCAATCAGGTGAGTATCAAAAGAGAAATAGTATTTTTTTGGAAATCCTTAAGTTAAGAAATGAGAATGGTTGACCAAAGTAAACATCTGGGGTTAACGAGCCTGTATGCAAGTTTGGACAGTTTGTTAGGTCTGAAACTTGATTTATGACTTAGTTGGATAGTCGAGATGGAACTCGAGGGGTGTTGACACCTAATTTTTGACCTCCTGTAATTTATTTTAATTACCCAGAGTCCTTGGATATCAAACGGAGTAAAATGTGTATTTTCTACAAGTCAAAATGATTTTATAAAATTATTTAGATAATATTTTTCCACTTCGTTTGGCAAAATAACTTCAATAATATTATAAATCATTTAAAAATAAATTTACATTTATAATTAATATGAAAAATTTCTCAAATGCTAATCAAAAAGATAATTAAAAAACAATTACTTATCTAGTTGTTAAAATTGTCAGAAAAATGAATTAGCAAGCATTTTACTCCGTTAAATTCAAGAAATCTGATTAATTAAATGAATTAATCCTTTTTACTCCTCAATTCTTAATTGTGCATATTCAATCTGCATTTGTGCAATTGTTTTGAAGTTAATCATGATTAATCAAGTGTTTAATTGTGGTTAAATTCATAAACTGCTTACTGTATGATTAATTAAGGCTACAATTGAAATAATCAATTTGTTGGGCAATTCTGGCCTTAACTGAAACAACCAATTTTCATGGTTTAAGTCAATTGAGGTCATCATTGCAAGATTAGCCTTTAAATTGCTTGATTAGTTTAATTCTGGCCATGATTGAAATAACCAATTTCATGGTTTAAATCAATTAAGGCCATTTGTGCAAAATTAGTTGTAAATTGGTAGATTAGATTAGATGTGGCCATAATTGAAATGACCAATCTCATGGTTTAAGTCAATTGAGGTTGTAATTGTACTTTAAGTCATTTTTTATAAATAATTATGCCTTAATTTAACTAAGCGGGTTAATTAGTTAAATCTTGGTCATAATTAAGGTGTTTAATTGATAGACATTTGCAAGTGTGACCACATTTGTGATTTTTTATCCCTGAGTATGCACACGTATTCAAATGTATACATGCATATGCACATATACATGTTTATATCATGTATACCAAAAATTAAATCCCCCCTTTTTTAATTGGCCAGGCCCAATCCAATAGGACCAAGACCCGGCCCAAGTCGGCAAATTAAAGGGGTAAACCCCCTTTATTCCTTCAGCAACCAAATGACCCTTTACGCATAAATAGGGTTTCCTCTAAGGAAACGCTTAACGCCGCCGTGGCTCAACCCTTCCTCTCTCATCGTCATCGGCCATTTTTGGCAACGCTTAATGTACAATCTCCTTTTGCAGAGATGTCACGATCCAATTTCACTAAGTCGTGCGGGCACCTACCTTTCCCACCTCTGTAGGCGGACCCTTAACTCAACATTCACAATTTATTGAAAAATAGCTAAAGAAAGGAAAATAACGTAAGTCTCACAATATAATATAAATGAGTGCGAAAGTAAATGAAATCCAGCACCAGTATCTAGTCCGGTCATATAAGAGCATCTAACTAAATACCATAACTCAGAATGATAATACATCAATAGTCTCAAAGTCACGTCTTAGAATGGAAATAAAGACATAATAATAGTAAGAGTCTTCGGGCAACGAACATCCTCATGCTCACTCTGAAAGACTTGACCAAGCAATCCTCGAATATCAACCACGAGGAGTAGAAGTGAATTCTACCTGGTACTCTGCATTCATAAAAAAATGCAGCAAGTGCAGGTCAGTACAAAGAACAAGTCTTTGGTAGGTATCATAGGCTGGCTAAGATTAGCTAACGTATATAAAGACAACAAAGCAAGATAAACACGTAAAACAACAAGGTACAAGTCAACACGAATCCATATCCACGGTACAAGTCATCACCTATGTTATAGCATCTAAACCCAACTGTGCCAAGTCTCAGTATAATCAATCCTAACCAGTACATCATAATCATATCACAACAAATCACCACCTATGTTATAGCACCTAAGCCTAACTGTGCCAAGTCTCAGTATAATCATTCCGAACCAATATATCACAATCGTGTCACAACATACCACAGGAAATCTAAAAGTACAATACAATGCAATAATGTATGTATGATGAAAGCAATGCATATGCACTGTACACATCTACACCGACGATGGAACATCACATCTTGGCAGCACAACCCATGGGGGACCCGTGAAGTCCATGTACCACTCGCTCCAAAAAATGACTCCTCGGATCACGAGCACTCTCTCGATCCCAAAAAGAAACCTCGGGCATCGTACACTCATTGGTTCCCGACAAGAATCGTACACTCATTCGTTCCTGACAAGAAACCTTGGGCAACGTACACTCATTCCGCTCCGATAAATGACCTTGGATCCTGAGACTCTCATCTTTCTTTTACGCTTTCTGACAAAGACCTCGGAGGCTACACTCTCTCACTTATCGTTATCAGTGCCATAATATCAATGTATCATGGAAATGAGTATGAACACAATGAAATGTAATATCCACAGCCAATTCAATCCCATACAGTACCACATCGGGGCACACAAGTGCTATCAATAATAAGGCTACAGAATAAGCCACAATGAAATCACATTCTCATCTCAATATCAATCAAGTAAAGTACCGCAATATCATAGTCATGATATATCACTAGTCACAAATACCCAATGTCTCAACGTGGCAATAAGCCAATAAGTAAATAGAACAAGATAAGTCAACAACGCAATGGGGTGGGTAGCCCCCAAATCACACAACAGGGCCCAACCGAAGACAATATGTAACCCAACTTCATACCCGAAGGTTTACATGCATTCTCCAACAATATCATCTAAACATACGCTTTGCTAGTCGAAGTCTCACCATAAGGTGTCACGACCAATGGGAGAACCCATGGCAGCGCCGGTGCTAACCTACCCGGCACCTCTTATCGTACATTCATATTCACATCTGGGTGGGCCCGCATGGCCTACTCATGATTTCTACACATCAATAATACTAATCTCATTGGGAAACGACACATTTATATCATCATCAACAACAATGCCTATATCCATATACACAAGCCGACGAGGTTAATAAAATAATATATAAAATATGAGCCGACAAAGCTAAAGGACATTAGCTATACACAACTGTCCACGAGCTTCTAAAGAGAGCATGTAACATCATATAGACAGGACAGGACCCCATCATGCCCATATGTATGTACACAAAAGAATAATACCAACAGCTGCATCTCCGGATCAAATGGAGCTCTTCTCTGCGATCCACGAACAAAGAGATCTATGGATCAAGTCTGTCTCCCTGTCCACCTGCGGGCATGACGCAGCGTCCACAAACAAAAGGATGTCAGTACGAATAATGTACTAAGTATGTAAAGCATAATAAATAGCATAATGGAAGCATGAGAATATAGCATAAGATAGAAGAGTCATGGGAGGATAGAGCCATTTATACCTTTAGCGTCGTTCATTGTATTTACTGACCCTCTTTCTAATGGGGACCTTCCATTCCATACATTTATACTTATGGTAGTATCATACCCGACCATAGAGGTTTGGTGTCTTACATACCCGACCATGATAAGGTTCGGTGTTACACATACCTAGCCCTACCAAGGCTCAGTGTCATCCGTACCCAACTGCAGTGGTGCCCGTGCGATAGGTATCATACCTGACCATCTAAGCTCGGTGTTCTTACTAGTTATACTTAAATATATATAGGAGTACATAAGTATCCTCAGCGTCTTCATCATCATAATCATTTTCATCATATCCTTACTTGGAGGATCAACTATCATAGAATGAGACTAATGGTATCGTGATAATATCAAGAATCATCAGCTTTAGTGACTCTAAGAATGAAGTCATCTTGGAAGATAATATGAAATTCACATGAAGGTTTGCAACGATGGGATCATGCCTTAAGAAAGAAGGGTTAGCCATACATACCTCGTTGTCTTCTTAACTACTCAACGTTCCCCGTCGAAGCTTGGAGAGAATCTACATTTAGAAGGATTCATACCATGGTTAAGCCTTAATGATACTCTTATATGCAAACTAGAATAATTCATGATCTAATGAAAATTGGGCAGCATTTCCCCTATTTCATCAACTTCCACCATATTACAAAACAACTCCCAAATAACCATAATAACATCCATAATATCATAATCAAGTACTCACATTCCATTAAGTCTTCAAAATTCATTCTCATATTTAACTTATACCAACAACTCCATACCAACCCATTTCACAATTTCATACAACGCTTCCTCATCACCGTTATTACCTTCCATAACAAGATTATATCCATATTATACTAAGAATCATAACTTAAGTTAGCTTACTACTCAAAAACATTAGAAAAGCTACATTTAACCCTCATTTTCTACTTTCTTCTTCTACCCAAGTTGTTCAACAACCAAGCATTCAAGCATGAAAATTAACCTTTTATCTCATAAGAATGAGCTTTGGCCTATCTATCAACTTATATGAAAACCCTAGCTTGATACCCAAGAATTTCTTGTAGTCTACTAACCCTAGCAAGACTTAACACATGGATATCTTGACTCTTGCCCCTTGATCTTTGTTTTCTCTTGGGTTGGAGTGGAATATGCTTGGAGAAGGGTTTGGAGCTCTCAAGATGTTTGGAAATGTGGGAAATGAAATAAAAGAACAAGGGTCATCTATTTATACAAAAATAAAAAAATCTGCCCGATGGACTTATACGGACCACTTATACGGTCCGTATACTATTATATGGTCCGTATAAGTGGACCGTATAACACCACCAAGAAAATACCCCTCTGTAAGGGTTATGTTATACGAAACCCCTTATACGGACTGTATAAAGTTATACGGACCGTATAAGTGGTCGTATAACCCACTGTTTTTCGAAACTTTCTCTCGTTGATTCGTTTGACTTCCAATCCTTGTGGAACCTTATTGGAACTTATACAACACTTCATTAACCATACAATAGGCCCTATAGCATCCCCTCAAGACATTACCAAATAACTATTAGCTCAATTATAGCGAAAACCTTTCCGAACAACAAGCTAAGTTTCACATATTCATATGACTTCAAAGTATTATAGTATGCGCTTTAAGCTATCTAATAATTTCCTTAATCTTGTATGAACTTCTTATTTACCTTAAGCTCACGTTAGCCTACTCACAAGGCAACAATCCGAAATTTCTGAGATGTAGCATTCTTCCCCCCTTAGAAACATTCGTCCTCGAATGTTAGGTTCTTGTGGATTCTATAAAAAATTTACCAGAGTTTCCCCTGTAATATAGCACTACTATCCTATCACAGCAACCCAAAATACATCGCCTCACAGGGCTACAACAACAACATCAATAACCATGGCCACACACGACCAAGAAAACATCGAAGAAAGCATTACATACCTAGGGACAATGGCGTCTCTGCCTGAGTCTCCTCTGAAGGTGGAAATAAATGCGGGTACCTGAACTTCATGTCTTCTTCTGCTTCCCAAGTCATTTCCTCTCTATTATTATTTCTCCATAAAACTTTAACTGAAGCTACATCTTTGGTTTTGAGTTTCCATACTTGCCTATCTATAATGGCAATGGGAACTTCTTCGTAGGATAATCGCTCAGTCACTTGAATATCATCTACTGGTACAATTCTGGAAGGATCTTTAATGTACTTACGAAGCATCGATACATGAAAAACTGGGCGAACTGACTCCAAATCAGGAGGTAGATCTAATTCATAAGCCACTTGGCCTACCTTGCGTATAATCTCATAAGGTCTAATGTACCGGGGACTAAGCTTGCCTTTCTTGCCAAATCTCATAACGCCCTTCATTGGCGACACCTTCAAGAATACCCAATCTTTCACTTGAAACTCTAAGTCCCTTCGACGATTATCTGCATAGGATTTCTGACGACTCTGAGCTATTAATAACTGATCCTGTATGAGCTTGAATTTCTCTAGAGCTTGCTGGAACAAGTCTGGCCCTATCAACTTAGTCTCTCCTACTTCGAACCACCTAATTGGAGATCTACACTTGCGCCCATATAAAGCCTCATACGGGGCCATTTGGATCTTTGGAATGATAGCTTGTTGTTATAAGCAAATTCAATAAGCGGTAAGTGATCATCCCAACTACCTCCAAAATCCAACACACATATCCGTAGCATATCCTCAAGAGTCTGGATGGTACGTTCAGCTTGCCCATCAGTCTATGGGTGAAATGCTATGCTAAGACTCACCTGAGTCCCCAAACCTTCTTGGAAATTTTTTCAGAAATTGGCTGGAAATTGAGTCCCTCCATTGGAGATAATAGATACTGGAACACCGTGAAGTCGCACTATCTCTTTAATATAAAGCTTTCCATAATCTTCCGCTACATATGTAGTTTTGACCGGCAAGAAATGAGATGACTTCGTGAGTCTATCCACAATCACCCGTATAGAATCATACTTACGTCGAGAACGGGATAAGCCTGCAATGAAGTCCATATTAATTACTTCCCATTTCCAAGTCAGAATTTCTATAGCTTGTAACAATCCGTCGAGCTTTTGGTGCTCAATTTTCACTTGCTGACAGTTAGGACATTGAGCTACGAATTTCGCTATATCTTTTTTCATTCCATTCCACCAATAGACAGATTTAAGATCATGGTACATTTTCATTGCTCCGGGGTGAACAAAATAACGGGAACAATGGGCTTCCTTCAATATTTGGTGGCGTAATCCTGCAACATCAGGAACACCTGGCCTGCCTCGACATCGAAGAACTCCATCTCCAGAAATCTCGAAGGATGACTTCTTATTCCGGGGGAGTGTATTCTGTAATGAACTAGCATAGGATCCTCGTATTGACGCTCTTTCACTTCAACTACTAGCGACGAGACCGCTGAATTTTGAATGGTAGCTCCCATATCGCCCGAGTCCATTACCCGGACTCCTAGGCTAGCTAACTGCTAGAGCTCACGAGCTAACTCTCTTTTCTCTGGCGGAACATCACATAAACTTTCCATAGATCTACGGCTAAGAGCATCAGCCACAACGTTCGCCTTCCCGGGATGGTATAGGATATTAACATCATAATCTTTCAATAACTCCAACCATCGCCTTTGCCGCAAATTCAATTCCTTCTGCTTGAAAATGTGCTGGAGGCTCTTGTGATCTGTATAAATATCAACATGGATGCCATACAAATAATGTCTCCACATCTTCAATGCATGAATCACTACAGCCAACTCAAGATCATGTGTTGGATAATTCTTCTCATGTTTCCGTAACTGCCTTGAGGCATAAAAGATCACCTTACCATGTTGCATTAACACACATCCCAACCCAAGGCCTGAAGCATCACAATAGACAACATAACCTTCCGGTCCTTCTGGAAATGTCAGGACTGGGGCAGAGGTCAATCTATCCTTTAACTCTTGAAAGCTACGATCACAAGCATCCGTCTATTAAAATTTAGCTAATTTCTAGGTTAACTTCATGAGTGGTGCAGAGATAGAAGAAAAACCTTCTACAAACCTCCGGTAATTATTACACCTCGAAAACTTTCATGTCGTTGCGCGGTAAATAGACTAACACAGGGTAATAAGTATATGATGTTCCTACAAGTAAGAAAGGGTACTCATTGATTATAATTAAGATTCTAAAGACAATTGAGGCAAGAGAAGAAAGTTCGTTGAGGAAGGCAAGGTATAAGTCGTGTTTTGGAAGGATTTTGCAGAGTACCGAGCTAATGTTGATTTATTGACGTCTTGAAAAAGAGTTATAACGCTCCTTAGATTGTTAGATTGTTAATAAAGTGTTAAACAAGTGATAAGAAGGTTCCATAAGGATTGGAGGTCAAACGAAACGACGAGAACAAGTTCGGAAAAAAGATGAGTTATACGATCCATTATACAGTCCGCATAACTTTATACGGTCCGTATAGTGGTCCGTATAACCATCACAGTGAAGGGTGATCACTGGGAGTATTATACGGTCACTTAGACGGACCGTATACAATTATACGAACTTTATAAGGTGCCGTATAATGGTTACAGAAAGGATGATTGGTGGTGCAATTTCACGGCCACTTATACGGACCGTATAAGTTTATACAGACCGTATAAGTGTTCGTATAATCCATGACGGGTCAGATTTTTCCCAAGTATAAATAAGTGACCCAAGTTATTATTTTTCATTTCCTATCTTCCCCACTTCTCTCAAGAGCTGTAGAATATTCTATATATCGTCCCAACATAAATTCAAGGTGAATCCAAGATCAAACACTAATAATTTGTGGAAACAAGTGGAAGAATGCTAGCTAGGGCTAATGGAGGCTAGAAATCCCTTTGGAGTTGAAGTTAGGGTTTTCTCAAAGTGAAGTATTTTCATCCAAGGCTCATTCCTACCTAATCAAAGGTGAGTTTCATGTTTATTTCATGCTATTAAGAGTATTGAGGAGTTGAATGACTTAGATTGGGGGAAGAAGGTGGAATATGGAGCTCAAATGTGGAAACAATGGTATTCTTATATAGTAGTTTGACATGAATCATGATTCTTGATATGTTGTGAGTGAAATCTTATTGTAAATGATATAAATGAGGCTAAAGATGTATTATATGAGAACGAATACGGTGTTATGCCATAGTTATGGTTATGAATCATTTTGCTAAGGAATTGTGAGAATTGGATAATGTTGAACTTGAAGAAGTTATTAATTATGATATTGTGAATGTTGTTATGGATGTTTGGGAGTTGTTATAGCATATGGAGGAAGTTGTTAAAATGAAGGAAGTGCTGCCCAATTTTCGTTAGACTTTAGTCGCTCTACCTCAAGCTTAAGTATATTACCGATTATCTAACCTTACTACGAATTCTCTTGAATGTAGAATCGTGAACATTGGAGGGAAGCGTTAAATCGATAAAGTTAGAGAGGTGCAAAGATATGTGAGGCTAGTTCCCTTCTTTCAAAGGCATGACTCTTATTTCGTGACTACTTTTCTATATTCCCATGATCTTCTTACACTCTAAAAGAGGAAGGCTAAAGCTTCGTAAGAGCTCCTTATGAGATAAATATGAGACATGCTCTATGATAACGATGATGATGATAATGATGCTATGATGAGCCCGATATTCTTACCCTTATGATTTCATTGATGTTGCTTCTTGTTGTTAGTCTCCCCTCATGCTACTAGTTCCTTCAAGGTGAGACATGACGATCATGACTATCCCATAATATAATCGGAGGTTACCAACCTTACGTCACTCCGATAGAGTTGTAGCTTTCACTTGGACTCTCATGCATGCTTAAGTATTTTTTTTATGTATAATTACACCGTGCCTACATGGCCGGGAAGACACACCACTGCAGTGTGCATCTTACCCCGAACGCAGGAGCCCTGAACGCAGGCTAATGATGATCACACCGTACCTATATAGTCGGGCAGCATATATATGTATGATATGATATTATTTTTATTATAAAAGTTAGCATGCATGACTCCGCCTTAAGAGGCATCCAGTTGCAGGTTTGCTCCCAGCTTCGTGTTTTCTTATGTCTTTATTATGCTGTTGTACATGCCTTACATACTCAGTACATTGTTCGTACTGACGTCCTTTTCTTTATGGACGCTGTGTTCATGCCCATAGGTAGACAGGGAGGCAGTGCGGACACCTAAGAGCTCTTCAGCAGATCTACAGGAGCGCTCCACTACTCCGGAGTCGCCATCTCTCGGTATATTCTTTTATGTACATATTAGGGCATGGCGGGGTCCTGTCCCGTCCTTATGATTCCAGTACTCCAGTTAGAGGCTCGTAGATACCTATATGTGGGTTGTAGATGTCATATGGTCACTTCATTGTATTTTGTACATCATTTTTGTAGCCTTATGGGCCGATGCTTATATATATGTTTTGGGAGGTATTTGGAGGTTGGTTTATGATAAGTTGTGTTGAGAGTGATATATGTCCAGGTAGTCAGCATGATAAGTGGTGCTCGGTAGTCAGCGCCGGGTACCCGTCATGGCCCGCGAGCCGGGTCGTGACAGTAATAACCTGCTAAACCCAGAAAACTACGAACCTCCATAGGTATTGTAGGACTTGGCCAAGTCTTCACGGCCTCAATCTTTTGGGTATCTACCCGAATACCATTAGCTGAAATAATGTGCCCCAAAAAGGTCACCGAATTCAACCAAAACTCGCACTTTGAAAATTTGGCAAATAACTCTCGAGTTTGAAGAACTGTAAGAACGGTACGTAAATGATCCACATGTTCTACCTCGGACCTAGAATATAGCAGGATATCGTCAACGAACACAATCACAAATAAATCTAGGAAAGGCCTGAACACATTGTTCATCAAATCCATGAATACTGCCGGTGCATTAGTTAGCCCAAATGACATTATCCGGAACTCAAAATTACTGTATCTTGTTCTGAAAGCCGTCTTGGGAATATCTTCCTCCATAACTCTCACCTGATGATACTCGGATCTCAAGTCTATCTTTGAAAACCATTTGCGCTTTGTAGTTGGTCACATAAGTCATCAATCCTTGGAAGTGGATATTTGTTCTTGATCGTCACCTTATTCAGTTGCCTGTAGTCAATGCACATTCGCAAGGAACCATCTTTCTTTCTTACAAGTAGCACGGGTGCTCCCCACAGGGAAGAACTAGGCCTAATAAAGCCCTTTTCGAGCAAGTCCTTCAATTGCTCTTTCAACTTTTTTAACTCTGCGGGAGCCATCCTATAAGGAGGAATGGATATGGGCTTAGTATCCGGTAGTACATCAATAGCAAAATCAATCTCCCGCTCCGGAGGAAGGCCTGGAAGCTCATCCGGGAATACATCCGATAACTCATTCACCACGGGGATAGACTGAAGAGTTGGCGATTCGGCTTCTATATCATGAACCCAGGCTAAACGATAAATACAGCCTGTAGCAATCATTTTCCTAGCCTTGAGGTAAGAAATAAACCTACCTCTCGGAGACGCAGTATTTCCTTTCCATTCCAAAACTAGTTCTCCTGGAAACTGGAAGCAAACCATTTTCATTATACAATCAACATTGGCATAGTAAGAAACCAACCAATCCATGCCCATGATAACATCAAAGTCCACCATTTTCAACTCATGTAAATCGGCCATAGTATGATGATTACAAATCACAACTACACAATTTCTATATACTCGACTAGCTATTATAGGTTCAACAACGAGTGTCGATACCTCGAAAGGTTTGATTAACTCCGGTTTAACACCAAACCGACCCGCAATATATAGAGTAACATATGACAATGTGGAGCCCGGATCTATCAATGCATATACATTAAGAGAAAATACCGATAATATACCTGTAACAACATCAGGGGAGGACTCAAGATCCTGTCGCCCAGCTAATGCATAAATACGGTGCTGAGGACCACTAGAACTGAGAGCTCTTCCTCTACCTCTACCATGGCTGACCTTGCGCTCGCGAACCTTGCCCTGCAGGGCGTATAGATGGTGAAGACCCAGCTGCCGACCCTGAAGGCTGGATCCTACCCCTACCACCAATCGAGGGGCAATCACGCATGATATGGCCCGGCCGACCACATGCATAGCAAAAATCTTAACCCAGTCGACACTGGCCCCAATGTAGCTTCCCGCACTGAGAACATCGTGGCATAGGTGGCCTCGCCTGACCCGAGTCGCCTCTGTAATGAGAACCTAAAACTCAAAAACTCTGGTTCGGGCCGAAGTGAGTAGATCTATCAAATCTCTGGCCCGTAAACCGTGGAGGTGTACTAGTCATAGAATGTCCTGAATGCCTAGAAAACTACTATCTTTGCCGTCCTCTAAACTCACTAGTCGGACGTAAAGATCTAGCCCTCTTGTTGTAACCTCTGTCAAGCTCACGCTCACCTCTCTGCAGTTGTTGGCTTTCCTCCAAATTCTAGGCGTGGGCTTGGATGCGAGATATACCCATATTGTCCTGAAGGGAAGCGGTCAAGCACTTATTCATCAAATGTGGCCCTAAACCACTCACAAATCGGTCTACTCGATCACCCATATCCGCTACCATGGCCGGAGCATACATAGCCAAGGAATTGAAGCAGAGACTATACACTAAAGCACTCATGCTTCCTTGCCTAAGATTCAAGAACATATCGCCTCTAGCCCACCGAACCTCAGAGGGCAAGTAATGATGAACGTCAACAAATTCTTTCCATACCGGGGGAGGTGCATTAACTCCCCTAGAAGACAACTGCACCGTATGCCAATGAACCACCACATCCCGCAACCTATACGATGCTAACTCCACCGATTCAACGTCGGAAGCATGCATTAACCGAAGTGTCCTCAACATTCCGTCAATAAAGTTTTGAGGGTCCTCATCCGTCTTGGGAAGAACTCCGGAGTGTTCAAGCTAATAAAATCACGAGCTCTTGCACTAACTGCCCTATCACCATGACCCATACCTTGCCACTGGACTTGAGCGGCAACCAATTGAGTCAACAATTGAATAGCCTCTTTCACCTCTTGACCCGAAACCTCTGGTAGAGGAGCTGGGGGCGTTGGAGCTAGGGCTGAGGCTCCCTCATGCTCCTCTGAAGCGGGTAATGAGTGGGAGGATCTAGATGGAACCTCACTCTGTGATTCATCCCCCTCTATAACTAGTGGCGGTATTCTTTTCGCCCGCTTTTCCATCATTGCCTTGCCCTTTGGGCCGCCGTAGCTTTCCTTTTTACAGGCATTTCTGAAATACATAGTACATGGTTAAGGAAAGAGAAATCCTTATATCATGGCTCTATCGCACGATCAATGAAGAAAGAAGGTCATTCAGTCCTAAAAATGCCTGCAGTCTCCTGTTTATAAGTGTGGCGTGCAACACACCCATAAACAAGACTCTGCTGGACACGGCTCGTAGACACACCCTAGGACATAACTGCTCTGATACCACTTTTGTCACGACCCAACCGAAGGGCCATGACGGGCACCCGGTGCTAACCTACCCGGGCACCTCTTATCGTACATTCATATTCACATCTAGGTGGGCCACATGGCCTACTCATGATTTCTACACATCAATAATACTAATCTCATTGGGAAACGACACATTTATATCATCATCAACAACAATGCCCATATCCATATACACAAGATGACGTAGGCTAACAAAATAAACAAAATATGAGCCGATAAGGCTAAAGGGCATCTAGCTATACACAACTCTCTACGAGCCACTAAAGAGAGTATGTAACATCATAAAGACGAGACCGGACCCGCCATGCCCATATGTATGTACATAAAAAAATAATACCAGCAGCCCGATCAAATGGAGCTCTTCTATGCGATCCTCGAACAAGAGATCTATGGATCAAGTCAGTCTCTCTATCGACCTACGGGCATGACGCAGTGTCCACAAATAAAAGGATGTCAGTACAAATAATGTACTGAGTATGTAAAGCATAATCAATAGCATAATGGAAGCATGAGAATATAGCATAAGATAGAAGAGTCATGGGAGGACAAAGCCATTTATACCTCTAGCGTCATTCATTGTATTTACTGACCCTTTTTCTAATGGGGACCTCCCATTTCATGCATTTACACTTATAGTAGTATCATACATGACCATAGAGGTTCGTTGTCTTACATACCCGACCATGATAACGTTCGGTGTTGCACACACCTGGCCCTACCAAGGCTCGTTGTCATCCGTACTCAATCAAGAAGTGGTGTGCCCGCGATAGGTATCATACCCGGTCATCTAAGCTCGATGTTCTTACTAGTTATATATATATATATATATATATATATATATATATATATATATATATATATATATATCATATCCTTCCTTGAAGGATCAACTATCATATAACGAGACTAATGGTATTGTGATAATATCAAGAATCACAGCTTTTAGTAACTCTAAGAATGAAGTCATCTTGGAAGATAATATGAAATTCACATGAAGGTTTGCAATGATGGGATCATGCCTTAAGATAGAAGGGTTAGCCATACATACCTCGTCGTCTTCTTACCTACTTAACGTTCCCTGTCGAAGCTTGGAGAATCTACATTTAGAAGGATTCATACCATGGTTAAGCCTTAATGATACCTTAGATGCAAACTAGAATAATTCATGATCTAATGAAAATTGGGCAGCATTTCCCCTATTTCATCAACTTCCACCATATCACAAAACAACTCCCAAATAAGCATAATAATATCCATAATATCATAATCAAGTACTCACATTCCATTAAGTCTTCAAAATTCATTCTCACATTCAACTTATACCAACAACTCCACACCAACCCATTTCACAATTTCGTACAATGCTTCCTCATCACCATTATTACCTTCCATAACAAGATTATATCCATATTATACTAAGAATCATAACTTAAGTTAGCTTACTACTCAAAAACATCATAAAAGCTACATTTAAATCTCATTTTCTACTTTCTTCTTCTACCCAAGTTGTTCAACAACCAAGCATTCCTAATAACAAGAAATAAGCATGAAAACTAACATTTTATCTCATAAGAATGAGCTTTGGAGCAGCTATCAACTTATATGAAAACCCTAGCTTCAATACCCAAGAATTTGTTGTAGTCTACTAACCCTAGCAAGACTTCTAACACATGGATATCTTAATTCCTGCCTCTTGATCTTTGTTTTCTCTTGGGTTGGAGTGGAATATGCTTGGAGAAGGGTTTGGAGCTCTCAAAACTTTTGGAAATGTGGGAAATGAAATAAAAGAACAAGGGTCATCTATTTATAAAAAAATAAAAAAATGCCTGATGACTTGAGACACTATATACGGTCCGTATATTATACGAACCGTATAGGTGGACTGCATAACACCACCAAGAAACTACCCCTCTCTGTAAGGTTTATGTTATACGAACCCCCTTATACGGACCGTATAAGTGGTCGTATAACCCACTGTTTTTCAAAACTTTCTCTCGTTGATTCGTTTGACTTCCAATCCTTGTGGAACCTTCTTGGCACTTATAAAACACTTCATTAACCATACAATAGGCCCTATAGCAGCCCCTCAAGACATTACCAAATAAATATTAGCTCAATTATAGCGAAAACCTTTCCGAATACGACTTACATTTCACTTCCTTCAACAAACTAAATTTCATATATTCATATGACTTCAAAATCTTATAGTATGTGCTTTAAGCTATCTAATACTTTCCCTAATCTCGTATGGACTTCTTATTCACCTCAAGCTCACGTTAGCCTACTCAAAAGGCAACAATCCGAAATTTCAGAGATGTAACATAAGGTAAACCGTAACATACCTGGAGAGCCAAACAACAATGACTCCAATAACCAAACCTTAGTATTTCCCTTCCTTTGATCCTCGAGATAATAGAAGTCTAAACATATTTGAATCATGAAATTAGAATAAATAAGAACATCATTCAATCCTTACTTCTATTCAAGACCCAAATCCGCCTTATGTAATGGGGTTTATGAAATAAAAAGATGGAATAAGGAATCTATAGGTCTCAGCATGAAATCAATGTGCTAGGTGATCAATTCCCATCAATTATAAACTAGGAGAACTAACAAATCACTTAGATTCGGGTTCTAGGCAAGACCCCCAAATTAGGGTATAAACCCTAACTTCCAATTCCATAAATTAGCCACTAATTTGGAAGGAATCATGCAATAATAGAAACTGGAAGCAAACCATTTTCATTCTACAATCAACATTGGCATAGCAAGAAGCCAACCAATCCATGCCCATGATAACATCAAAGTCCACCATTTTCAACTCATGTAAATCGGCCATAGTATGATGATTACAAATCACAACTACACAATTTCTATATACTCGACTAGCTATTACCGGTTCACCAACGAGTGTCGATACCTCGAAAGGTTTGATTAACTCCGATTTGACACCAAACCGACCCGCAATATATGGAGTAACATATGACAATGTGGAGCCCGGATCTATCAATGAATATACATTAAGAGAAAATACCGATAATATACCTGTAACAACATCAGGGGAGGACTCAAGATCCTGTCGCCCAGCTAATGCATAAATACGGTGCTGAGGACCACTAGAACTGAGAGCTCTTCCTCTACCTCTACCATGGCTGACCGGCGCCTGTGAACCTTGCCCTAGAGGGCGTATAGATGGTGAAGACCCGCCCTACCGACCCTGAAGGCTCGATCCTACCCCTACCACCAATCGAGGGGCAATCACGCATGATATGGCCCGGCCGACCACATGCATAGCAAAAATCTTAACCCAGTCTACACTGGCCCCAATGTAGCTTCCCGCACTGAGAACATCGTGGCATCGGTGGCCTCGCCTGACCCGAGTCGCCTCTGTAATGAGAACCTAAAACTCAAAAACTCTGGCTCGGGCCGAAGTGAGTAGATCTATCAAATCTCTGGCCCGTAAACCGTGGAGGTGTACTAGTCATAGAATGTCCTGAATGCCTAGAAAACTGCTATCTTTGCCCTTCTCTAAACTCACTAGTCGGACGTGAAGATCTAGCCCTCTTGTTGTAACCTCTGTCAAGCTTACGCTCACCTCTCTGCAGTTGTTGGCTTTCCTCCAAATTCTGGGCGTGGGCTTGGATGCGAGATATACCCATATTGTCCTGAAGGGATGCGGTCAAGCACTTATTCATCAAATGTGGCCCTAAACCACTCACAAATCGGTCTACTCGATCACCCATATCCGCTACCATGGCCGGAGCATACATAGCCAAGGAATTGAAGCAGAGACTATACACTAAAGCACTCATGCTTCCTTGCCTAAGATTCAAGAACATATCGCCTCTAGCCCACCGAACCTCAGAGGGCAAGTAATGGCGAAGGAACGCCAACAAATTCTTTCCATATCGGGGGAGGTGCATTAACTCCCCTAGAAGACAACTGCACCGTATGCCAATGAACCGCCACATCCCGCAACTTATACGATGCTAACTCCACCGATTCAACGTCGGAAACATGCATTAACCGAAGTGTCCTCAACATTCCGTCAATAAAGTTTTGAGGGTCCTCATCCGTCTTTGACCGGAAGAACTCCGGAGGGTTCAAGCTAATAAAATCACGAGCTCTTGCACTAACTGCCCTATCACCATGACCCATACCTTGCCACTAGACTTGCGCGGCAACCAATTGAGTCAACAATTGAATAGCCTCTTTCACCTCTTGGCCGGAAGCCCGGCAGAGGAGGCGCCGGAGCTAGGCCGAGGCTCCCTCATGCTCCTCTGAAGCGGGTAATGAGTGGGAGGATCTAGATGAAACCTCACTCTGTGATTCATCCCCCTCTATAACTAGTGGCGGTATTCTTTTCGCCCGCTTTTCCATCACTGTCTTGCCCTTTTGGGCCGCCGTAGCTTTCCTTTTTACAGGCATTTCTGAAATACATAGTACATGGTTAAGGAAAGAGAAATCCTTATATCATGGCTCTATCGCACGATCAATGAAGAAAGAAGGTCATTCATTCCTAAAAATGCCTGCAGTCTCCTGTTTATAAGTGTGGCGTGCAACACACCCATAAACAAGACTCGCCGGACACGGCTCGTAGACACACCCTAGGACATAACGTTCGATACCACTTTTGTCACGACCCAACCGGAGGGCCATGACGGACACCCGGTGCTAACCCACCCGGGCACCTCTTATCGTACATTCATATTCACATCTAGGTGGGCCACATGGCCTACTCATGATTTCTACACATCAATAATACTAATCTCATTGGGAAACGACATATTTATATCATCATCAACAACAATGCCCATATCCATATACACAAGACGACGAGGCTAACAAAATAAACAAAATATGAGCCGATAAGGCTAAAGGGAATCTAGCTATACACAACTCTCTACGAGCCACTAAAGAGAGTATGTAACATCATAAAGACGATACCGGACCCGCCATGCCCATATGTATGTACATAAAAAAAATAATACCAGCAGCTGCAGCTCCGGATCAAATGGAGCTCTTCTATGCAGTCCCTGAACAAGAGATCTATGGATCAAGTCTGTCTCCCTGTCCACCTGCGGGCATGACGCAGCGTCCACAAACAAAAGGATGTCAGTACAAATAATGTACTGAGTATGTAAAGCATAATCAATAGCATAATAGAAGCATGAGAATATAGCATAAGATAGAAGAGTCATGGGAGGATAAAGCCATTTATACTCTAGCGTCATTCATTGTATTTATCGACCCTTTTTCTAACGGGGACCTCCCATTTCATACATTTACACTTATAGTAGTATTATACACGACCATAGAGGTTCGTTGTCTTACATACCCGACCATGATAACGTTCGGTGTTGCACACACCTGGCCCTACCAAGGCTCAGTGTCATCCGTACTCAACTGCAGTGGTGTGCCCGCGATAGGTATCATACCCGGTCATCTAAGCTCGATGTTCTTACTAGTTATATATATATATATCATATCCTTCCTTGAAGGATCAACTATCATAGAATGAGACTAATGGTATTGTGATAATATTAAGAATCATGAGCTTTAGTAACTCTAAGAATGAAGTCATCTTGGAAGATAATATGAAATTCACATGAAGGTTTGCAATGATGGGATCATGCCTTAAGATAGAAGGGTTAGCCATACATACCTCGTCGTCTTCTTAACTACTTAACGTTTCCCGTCGAAGCTTGGAGAATCTACATTTAGAAGGATTCATACCATGGTTAAGCCTTAATGATACCTTAGATGCAAACTAGAATAATTCATGATCTAATGAAAATTAAGCATTTCCCCCTATTTCATCAACTTCCACCATATCACAAAACAACTCCCAAATAAGCATAATAATAACCATAATATCATAATCAAGTACTCACATTCCATTAAGTCTTCAAAATTCATTCTCACATTCAACTTATACTAACAACTCCACACCAACCCATTTCACAATTTCATACAATGCTTCCTCATCACCATTATTACCTTCCATAACAAGATTATATCCATATTATACTAAGAATCATAACTTAAGTTAGCTTACTACTCAAAAACATCATAAAAGCTACATTTAAATCTCATTTTCTACTTTCTTCTTCTACCCAAGTTGTTCAACAACCAAGCATTCCTAATAACAAGAAATAAGCATGAAAACTAACATTTTATCTCATAAGAATGAGATTTGGAGCAGCTATCAACTTATATGAAAACCCTAGCTTCAATACCCAAGAATTTGTTGTAGTCTACTAACCCTAGCAAGACTTCTAACACATGCATATCTTGAATCCTGCCTCTTGATCTTTGTTTTCTCTTGGGTTGGAGTGGAATATGCTTGGAGAAGGGTTTGGAGCTCTCAAAACTTTTGGAAATGTGGGAAATGAAATAAAAGAACAACGGTCATCTATTTATAAAAAAATAAAAAAATCTGCCCGATGGACTTATACAGACCACTTATACGGTCCGTATATTATACGAACCGTATAAGTGGACTGCATAACACCACCAAGAAACTACTCCTCTCTGTAAGGGTTATGTTATACGAACCCCCTTATACGGACCGTATAAGTGGTCGTATAACCCACTGTTTTTCAAAACTATCTCTCGTTGATTCGTTTGACTTCCAATCCTTGTGGAACCTTCTGGCACTTATAAAACACTTCATTAACCATACAATAGGCCCTATAGCAGCCCCTCAAGACATTACCAAATAAATATTAGCTCAATTATAGCGAAAACCTTTCCGAATACGACTTACATTTCACTTCCTTCAACAAACTAAATTTCACACATTCATATGACTTCAAAATCTTATAGTATGTGCTTTAAGCTATCTAATACTTTCCCTAATCTCGTATGGACTTCTTATTCACCTCAAGCTCACGTTAGCCTACTCACAAGGCAACAATCCGAAATTTCTGAGATGTAACATAAGGTAAACCGTAACATACCTGGAGAGCCAAACAACAACGACTCCAATAATCAAACCTTAGTATTTACCTTCCTTTGATCCTCGAGATAATGGAAGTCTAAACATATTTGAATCATGAAATTAAAATCAAGAAGAACATCATTCAATCCTTACTTCTATTCATGACCCAAATCCCAACTTATGTAATGGGGTTTATGAAATAAAAAGATGGAATAAGGAATCTATAGGTCTCAGCATGAAATCAATGTGCTAGGTGATCAATTCCCATCAATTATAAACTAGGAGAACTAACAAATCACTTAGATTCGGGTTCTAGGCAAGACCCCCAAATTAGGGTATAAACCCTAACTTTCAATTCTATAAATTAGCCACTAATTAGGAAGGAATCATGCAATAATAGATTCTAATCATAAATTCCATGCTTAAGGAAGCTAAACCAATCAATATTTAGGAAGGAATCATGCAATAATATATTCTAATCATCAATAATAGAATGAAGAACCCATTGAAGCCTCTTTTAATCCTCAAGCTCTTAATGATGTTACACCTCGGCAATTTCATGTCGTTGCGTCGTGAATAGACTAACGTCATTTAAGTCGGACACGAGTCCTTCACGACTGCAAGAGGGTGATTGGCAGCCTTAATGTATATATGATAAGATTTTTAAGTCATAGGACTTGGTGAAACTAGGTTCGTCAAAGGAAATGGAGTAATGTGTTGATTTCGTGAGCCTAGAAATGGAAATTCCAACCTAGAAATGGGGGGCGATCAATATGGATTTTGTTGTTAGATTACCTCGTTCTCGGCATAAATATGACTCCATTTGGGTGATTGTTGACAGGCTCACAAAATCAACACATTTTCTACCGGTCAGATCTACATATTCAGCAAAGGACTATGCTAGATTGTATCTCAAAGAGATAGTGCGGCTTCATGGCATTCCTATATCTATTATTACTGACAGAGGAGCACAATTCACATGTTGGAAACTTTGAAATCCTTTCAAGAAGGATTGGGCACTCAAGTAAAATTTAGCACTGCATTTCACCCGCAGACGGATGGACAAGCTGAACGCACTATTCAAACCTTAGATGACATGTTGCGGGCTTGTGCATTGGACTTTGGTGGTAATTGGGAGGATCATTTGCCACGGATTGAATTTGCATATAACAATAGTTATCATCCCAGTATTCAGATGGCCCCTTATGAAGCCTTATATGGAAGGAAGTGTAGGTCGCCTATCGGATGGTTTGAAGTGGGGAGAAACACAATTAATAGGCCCGGTAATTGATCCAACAAGCGGCCGAGAAGATTAAGCTTATCCGAGACCCGTTGGTGACCTCAAAGCCGCCAAAAGTATTACGCGGACAATCGCCGTAGAAATTTGGAATTTCAGGTCAATGATCGGGTATTTTTGAAAGTATCGCCAATGAAGGGGATAATGAGATTTGGTAAGAAAGGTAAGCTCTTCCTCGATACATCGGACCCACAAGATCGTACGCAGAGCGGGCCAAGTAGCTTATGAGTTGGACTTACCCCGCAGCCGAACTCGTCCATCCAAATCTTCCATGTATCGATGCTTCGTAAATGTGTTGGAGATCTAACCAAAATAGTACCCGCGAGCGACATTCAAGTCACTGAAAAATTGGCTTATGAAGAAGTGCCTGTGTCCATACTAGATAGACAAGTGCGGAAGCTTAGAAACAAAGAGGTAGCCTCGCTAAAGTTTTATGGAGAAATGATAACGGAGAGAGTGAGATGACTTGGGAAGGTAAGAAGCTATGAAATTTAAATATCCGTATCTATTTCCACCCCAGAGGGAGACTCAAGATGAAACATCGTGCTCCGTGTATGAAATGTTTTACTTTATTACTTCTGGGTCGTGTGTGGCCATATTTCATATTGTTGATGTTGTAGCCCTGTGTGGCGATGTTATTTTGGGTTTCTGTGATAGGATGGTAGTGCCAAATTACAGGGGAAACTCTGGAAAAATTTCGGTAGAATTCCCCAGAATTTAACATTTAAGGACGAATATTCTTAAGGGGGGGAGGATGTTACACCTCAGCAATTTCATGTCGTTACATCGTGAATAGGCTAACGTCAGTTAAGTCGGACACGAGACCTTTACGACTGCAAGAGGGTGATTGGCAGCCTTAATGTATATACGATAAGATTTTTAAGTCATAGGACTTGGTGAAACTAGGTTCGTCAAAGGAAGTGGAGTATAAGTTATGTTTGGGGAGGATTTCATGGGTGTCGAACTAACGAATATTTAGTAGTTCTTGAGGATGAGTTATAATGTCCGTTAGATCATTAAGGATGTGTTACACAAGTACCAAGAAGGCTCCATAAGGATTCGAGACCAAACGAAGTGATGAGAGCAAATCCAAAAAAGTATGGGTTATACGGCCATACATACGGACCGTATAATTTGTACGGCTGTATGTTTGTCCGTAGAACCCCTCCGTAAAAGGGTAAGTTTCTGGAAGAAACATACGATCCAATATACGGACCGTATAAATTATACGGTCCGTATAGTGGACCGTATATTTCGAGTCGGGTCCGAATTTTATTTTTATATATGTATGATCCCTCTTTTTTTTCTCACTTCTCATCTCTCCAGCACCCTTTAAACCTCTAGAACTTTCTCCATATCACCCTAACACATATTCAAGAAAGAAATCAAGGATCAAACATCAAAAGTTGGTAGAATCAAGGGTGCGAATGCTTCCTAAGGGTTGATAGAAGTTGAGAATCTCTTTGGTATTGAAGTGGAGCTCTTCTCAAGTGGAGTATTCTCATCCAAAGATCATCTCTACATAATCAAAGGTGATTTTTACGATTATTTCATGTTAATGTTGGTGTTGAGTACTTGAAGAACTTGAATTAGAAACAAGTATGGAATATGAGCTTAAGTATGCAAATAATGGTATGTTGGTTTGAAAGGTAGTTGAGTTATGATTCATGGTATAATATGAGTATAATCTTGTCATGAATGGTACTAATGATGTTGAGGAAGTATTATGTGACTGATAAGTATGATGTTGTATTATAGTTGTGGTTATGGAGGATCTTGGGGGTGAATTTGGAAATTGAATAACATCTAGCCAAGGGAATTTATGTGTTATGATACTATGGGCGTTGCTATGATGTTTGGGAGCTGTTTTATTATTTGAGGGAAAGTTGTTGAAACAAACGAAATGTTGCCCAATTTTCATTAGCCTTATTTGCTTTAGTTCAGGCTTAAGTATACCTTCAACAATCTAACCTTCGTACGAACCCCTTTGTATGTAGAATTGTAAACCGGAGGGAGAGCTTTTAGTCGACATCGTTAAGGAGATACAAAGGTATGTAAGGCTATCCCCTTTCCTTCAAAGGCATGACTCTTGTTTCATAATTTCTTCCCTATAGTTCCATGACCTTCTTACATCCCTAAAGATGAAATTTGAAGAACTTTGAGAACTTCTTACGAGATACGTTCCATAACGATAAAGATGACAATGATGACTTCATGATGCAGATATTTCTATGCTTATGGTTTCATTGATACTATTCTTCCTTGTTGTCTCACCTCAAAATACTAGTTCCTTCAAGGTGCGACTTAACGTTGAGGATGACGCCATAATGTAATCAGAGGTTCACGACCTTACGTCACTCCGATAAAGCGCACTTTTATTTGGGCTCTCATGCATGCTACGTATATTATATGTGTATATGATATGGATATTTATAGAGGGGACATGGGGAAAGGTGAGGCGCTATAGACGCATAGCCACCTGATCAGCTGGTATCTTATGATATCATCCCGGATACGGGATGCCCGGACGCGGGATATATGGGTAATGGATCGGGCCGTTCGTTCCGCGGCAATATATTGATATATGATGATATATGGATCGGGCTACACGTTCCGTAGCAACACATGATATGGTGATATTTTTACGAGCTTGCATGCATGACTCCGCCTTAAGAGGCAAGCAGTCACCGGTTGTCTTCTTATCTTTATTTTATCTTTCTGTTCCCTTGTTATTTTATGATGCATGTCGTACATACTCAGTACATTGCTCGTACTGACGTCCCTTTTCTTCTTGGATGCCGTGTTCATACCCACATGTGTAGACAAAAGGAGACGACCGCTTCCTAGGAGCCGGACTGGCCTTTGCCCAAGAGCACTTTCATACTCCGAGGTGCAGTTTCGATATATCCTTTTGTGTTCATACTTGGATATGGTGGGGTCCGTCCCGTCTTCATGACTTGACAGGTTTGGGCTAGAGGCTCGTAGATACTTATGTGTGGGTAAAGGGATGTTATGTGACCCTCATTGTATATTCTGTATATTATTCTTCTGCTGTCTCGAGGGCTTATGCATACATATATGTGTACATGTTTTATGGAGTTTATATGTGTACAGGTTAAGACGATAGTAGTATGATGTGTGGTGCTCGGTAGTCAGCTCTGAGTGCCTGTCATGGCCAACTAGGTGGGTCGTGACATGAAACTAGCATGATTAATGGAATATGGAATAGCAATGAAGATGGAAGGACTTACCACAATGATTTCCCCCCAAGAAATGCCTTGAAATACTCCCAATAGCTCTATTTTCGGAATGGTAATGAATGAGGGACTTAGGGCTTTTAACACTCATTAATGAATATAACTGCCTGTCACCCGCTTCCGCGACTAGTATACCGCTTCAGCTGCACCGCTTCTGCGGTCCCATTACCGCTACAGCGGTCCTATCCCAATTTACATAGCAAGCAGCGGGCAGTGGTAACCGCTAAGCGGTACCGTCGGCGCGCGTCCCGGTGCCGCCAAGTGGGCAAATGTGTACACCGTAAATTCCCAAGTTTCACAAATCCAACTCGAAATCCCGACTATCACCCGGGGCCATCTGGTCACATACCATATATGCAGACATACATAAAAATGCGCTATGAACGCACTCGTGGTCTCGAAATTCCCGACGAATGTCTCGTTGACTGAGTCAACTCCCGATACCTCAAAACCAACTTCCCAACCCAAGTCCCAAAATGCACCAGAGTGCATTGGGAACCAAACTGAATATACACACAATTTCTAAATGACCATCCGGACCTCTCGAAATCGACGGATTCCCGAAAAAGGTCCGTTTACCCAAAGTCAACTTTGAGTCAACTCTTTTGCGCTTAAAGCCCAAATTCCCCAAAAAGTCACTCAAATCATATCCAAAGACCTCGGGAAGAAATTCAACGGTCCCCTCGGGTCAAATGTGAGCTAAACAAGCTCGAGAAAGGGTCAAAAGTACCGAAAAGACTATAATGACAAAATGGGTCATCACATCAGACACCAATTAAACAGTCGAGCGACAAGGAAGAGAATGAGGAAAAATACCTGAGCCCGCAACAACTGGATATCTAAAACGTATAACGAACTTCTCCTTACAGGAAGGATTCTCATCGAACAAAACTAAAACCCAACGAATGATATAGGAACCATCAGAATGGTACTTCTTCAACATAAATCCATGGAAGACCAGATGAACACCTGACCGGTCCGGTGGGAAACTAACTCGTAACACATAGATCCCTTGAAAGGTAGTTGAGTTATGATTCATGGTATAATATGAGTATAATCTTGTCATGAATGGTACTAATGATGTTGAGGAAGTATTATGTGACTGATAAGTATGATGTTGTATCCTTGATCCATCTGAGATCTCTACGCAATTCCATCAAAACTGATCTTACCGACAACTAACTTGGATCGTTTCAAGTCTTCTTAAACCTTTAAATCACAATACAGGAACCATACCACTGACTATCTCGCCTAGCAAAATCCATCGGAACCCAACTGATCACTAAAAAGACCTCTAGCACAACAGTTCCTCCTCAAATCTGCTCATTGTAAACCATTATTTTATCCAAGTAACTGTTCTAAAAAAATATTTTCAAATCTACTAGAAAACCCTGACAAAGCTCGGTAAACCTATCATACCTCAAATCTGAGCCGAAATGCATCGAATACTTAAACATCTTCCTGAAAATATAGCCATAGACCATTAAGCTTAACTCGAACAATGATGACCCTGAATGAATGCACAACCCTCGAATATCATAAATAATCATTTGAACTGACTCCGAATTTCTGAAACCAATAACAGTCCTACCACACATCTGTGGAGACCAATTCTAATCTTTTACTCACGCATAAAAAATCATGTCTGCCACCCTCGACTCCGAAAGCTGAGTCCTATCCAAGCTGTCAACTTAGTACCGAGGAGCTATACCATACGATTCCAATCTTCATGTTTCTAAACCTTCACCTGACACGCAAATCCGATACAACCCCGAACTTTTTGACGCAAAATCAGAAGCCTCATATAATAATCATTTAACCATCGAACCTTTCATTGTATCACCCAATATGCCCATAAATTTTCTGAAAGTATCCAATCTTACAACTGTCGCTCTAAATCTCACGCAACTACCCCTAAGTCTTTAATAAACAAAAGCGCTTGCCCAAACTCTCCAGTCAATATTATTGCAACATAATACACTACCACGAATATAGTCGCGTCTCAAAAATATAACTCTAGTCTTCATATGATAGGGATTCCACAAATCTTTTCTCTTAAAGCACGCTAACTCATCCACTATAGAATGTTACGAAA
>NC_081350.1:66335147-66344529 GCF_029784015.1 Lycium ferocissimum | reverse complement strand
TCGCCTTGCAGGAACTAATATTATGAGGCGAGACAACAATGAAGAATGGTATCAATGAAATCATAAGCATAGAAATATCTGCATCATGAAGTCATTATTGTCAACCTTATCGTTATGGAACGTATCTCGTAAGAAGTTCTTGAAGTTCTTCCACTTTCACCTTAAGGAATGTAAGAAAGTCAAGGAAGTGTAGGGAAGAAATTATGAAACAAGAGTCATGCCTTTGAAAGAAAGAGGATAGCCTTACATACCTTTATATCTCCTTAACGATGTCGACTAAGAGCTCTCCTTCTGGGCTCACAATTCTACATACAAAAGGGTTCGTACGAAGATTAGATTGTTGGAAGTATATTTAAGCTTAAACTAAAGCGGCTAAGGCTAATGAAAATTGAGCAGCATTTCCTTTGTTTCGACCACCTTTCCTTATCTAATAAAACAGCTCCCAAACATCATAACAACACCTATAATGTCATAACACGTAAATTCCCTCAGCTAGATATTCATCAATTTCTAAATTCACTTCCAAGATCCTCCATAACCGCAACTATAATACAACATCATACTTATCATTCACATAATACGTTCTCAATATCATTAGTCCCATTCATAATAAGTTTATACTCATATTATACCATGAATCATAACTCAACTACCTTTCAACCCAACATACCATTATTTGCATATTTGAGTTCATATTCCATATTTGTTTCTATTTCAAGTTCTTCAACTATTCAACACCATCAATAACGTAAAACAATTGTAGAACTCACCTTTCTGTTGTGTAGAGATGATATTTGAATAAAAGTACTCCACTTGAGAAGAACTCAACTCTAATACCAAAGAAATTCTTAACTTCTATCAACCCTAGAAAGCATCCACACCTTTGATTCTATCAACTTTGGATGTTTGATCCTTGATTCCTCTCTTAGATATGTGTTAGTGTGATATGGATAACATTCTAGAGGTTTAGAGAAGGTTGGAGAGGTGAAAAATGAGAAAAAGAAAGAGGGATCATACATATATAAAAATAGAACTCGGACCCGACCCGAAACATACGATCTACTATATGGACCGTATAATTTATATGATCCGTATAATGGACCGTATGTTTCGTCCAGAAACTCACTCTTCACTGGAAGGGTTCTACGGTCAGGTATACGGGCCGTATAAAATATATGGTCCGTATATATGACCGTATAATCCCCAATTTTTCCAAATTCGTTCTCGTCGCTTCGTTTGATCTCGAATCCTTATGGAACCTTCTTGGTACTTGTGTAACACCTCCTTAACGATCTAACGAACATTATAACTCGTCCTCAAGACCTTACTAAATATTCGTTAGTTCGATAACCATGAAATCCTTCCCAAACATAGCTTATACTCCATTTCCTTTGACGAGCCTAGTTTCACCAAGTCATACAACTTAAAAATTTTATCGTCTATGCCTTAAGGTTGCCAGTCAGCCGCTTATGGTCGTGAAGTCCTCATGTTCGCCTTAAGCTGGCGATAATATATTCACGACACAATGACATGAAATTGTCGAGGTGTAACAAATCCCATAATGAGGCTCCATCCAATACCTTACATACTCTGCCTATTCTAGAAGAACAAGGAGGGGTCTCTACTCCGGTTCCTATGCCTCCAGTACCTCCACCGAGTGCTTCGGGTCAATAAATGATCGAGGCCATTCAATTATTGACTCAGTTGGTTGCTGTTGAGGCTCAACGGCAAAGTGTGGGTCCCGGTGATAGAGCCACTAGTGCAAGGGCCAGTGATTTCATGAGTTTAAATCTCCTAGAATTTTTTGGGTCGAAGCCGGATGAAGACCCGCAAGGTTTTATAGATGAAATGTTGAGGATGCTGAGAATCATCCATGCCTCCGATACTAAATCTGTAAGGTTGGCATCTTATAGACTCCGGGATGTTATGGTCCTTTGGTATAATAACTGGATTTCTTCAGAGGAGAGGATGCACCTCCCGGTTTGGCAAGTTCGTGAAAGCTTTTTATTTTTCATTAGTTGCCACCCGAGGTCCGTCGGGCCAGAGCTGATGAATTCTTGAATCTTAAGCATGGGAATATGAGTACCCGGGAGTATAGACTTAACTTTAATTCATTGGCTAGATATGATCCGACTATGGTCGCTAACATGGGAGATAGAGTATATAGATTTGTGAGTGGCTTAGGGCCACATTTGTTCAAGGATTGTTTGACGGCTTCACTACAGGAGGGGATGGACATCTCCCGTATTCAGGCCCACGCCCCAAATCTAGAGGAGCAACAACAGCCGCAGAGGGGTGAGCGCGTCATTGATAGAGCGCAGAGCAAGATGGCCAGATCTGCCGGTGCTAATGGTGAGTATAGAGGGGGTCAGTGGCAACAGTATTCTAGATATTCAGGCTAGTCCGCGACTAGTGCACCTCCTCGATTTGCGGCAAGGAGATTTGACCGCCCTATTTATTCAGGACAGGGTCAGAGCTCGTGAGTTTCGGGTTCCCAAGTTAGAGGTGATCCATGATCCCAGTCAGAGGAGACCACCACTACCACGATGTAACCAGTGCGATAGATTTCATTTGGGTCTGTGTCACCGAGGCTCCGACGCTTGCTATGCCTGTGATCAGGTTGGGCACATGATGCGTGATTGCCCATCGATGGTTAGTAGAGTTGGGGCACATCCCACAGGATCAGCAGCTGGTTCTTCCTTGTCCGTGCGCCCAGTAGGGCAAAGCTTCCCCCGGACTCAGGCGGACCGCGATAGGGGCGGAGGGGGGAGCGTCCGGTTCGGCGGCACTTGACCCGCATTTATGCTTTTGGCCAGGACGTCGAGGATCTTGAGTCCTCCTCGGATGTGGTTACGGGTATACTAATCCGTATTCTCTCATGATGTTTATGCATTGATTGATCGGGTTCTCTTGTCTTATATTACTTCTTATATTGCGCGCGTTGGGGGTGAGACCCGAGCTAATTAAACCTTTCGAGGTATCTACTCCGGTTGGTGATCCAGTAATAGCTAGACAAATGTACAAAAATTGTGTGGTTGTGCTATGTGATCGCCAGACTACAGTTGATTTAATTGAATTAGAAATGTTAGATTTTGATGTGATTATGGGCATGTATTAGTTGGCCTCTTGTTATGCTAATGTGGATTGCAGAACAAAGATAGTTTGATTTCAATTTCCAGAAGAACCAGTGCTTGAATGGAAGGGCAATGTAGCGTCTCCAAAGAGCAGGTTTATTTCCTACCTCAAAGCAAGGAAGATAATTGCAAAGGGCTATATTTATCATTTGGTCCGGGTTCATGACACCGAAGCACATCCCTTGACTTTTCAATCCGTCCCGGTAGTAAATGAATTCCCGTATGTATTTCCAGAAGAACTTTCAGGCCTTCCACCTGTCACGACCCAGCTAGGGGCCGCAACGGGTACCCGATACTCGTACCGAGCACCCCTTATTATACGTCTTATTCTTATTACTAAGTGGGCCGTATGAACACTAGCATTTTTTTCTTAATATCATCGTTAATAGCATACATATAAACGAGTAGTAACCAAGCTGTCTTTGACATATTACACGGCGATAAGGACAACTAGGCTATGAAACATACGGCTGTACATATACTACGAGCCTCTAAACAAAATACATGTAATTACAAGTGGCTGATTTTCTTGTATTCAAATATATATCAAAAGTAGTACCCAAAGCGAAGCTCGGAACAGGCGGAGCGCCCGCCGAAAATGCTGAAAGAGCTCCTGGGGTCGAACCCGTCAACCTGTCCTACTGCGTGGCATGAGACGCGGCCAGAAGAAAAGGGGTTAGTACGAGCGATTGTACGAGTATGTAAGCCACGGAAAATAATACAATGAAGCATGTAACATATGGCTTGACAACATATGGGACCATAGATCACACAACGGGATAAGAGGATAACCTGTACCTGTAAGTGCCTCTCAGGCGGATGTCATGCTTGCTTATTATATATTTTTTTCAAAACATTTCTTGTCATATACATATGAAAATAGAACATGTCATAGCGCCGAAATACGTCGGCTCACCCACATATGTCCCGCGTCCGGGCATCCGCGTCGGGATGGAATTACGGTGACCGAGGTGGCAATGCGTCTATAGCGCAACATGTGTCCCTTTCCCACATTTCCCCATTTTTATATACATATCATATACATGTCATATACATATCATATAAAGCGGCATACATGAGAACCGAAAAAAAGTCATGTGTCTATCGGAGTGACGTAAGGTCGGTAGCCCACGATTGCCTTATGGAATAACCACGGTCGCTTCGTCTCGCCTTGAAGGGACAATCATTATAAGGTGAGACCCTCGATGAATAGCAACACCACGAGAAAACATAAAATAAGATTATAAAGTTTCTATGAAAGAAGTAATGGTAACCAATACGCACGTACATCGAGACTCGGGTAACGACATAAAAAAAAACTTGGTCATCATGTCCCATTGGTCATCCACGAAGATTTCAAGGCATTCCGATTTCATTTTCAATGGTTACGGACGTTTGAACATTACTTTGCCTTAAAGCGTAAATTATGGATTCAATTCTCTTGAATGAAAAAGGAATAAATTCAAGTGTCGTTTCCGAGGTAGGACTTTTCCGAGGGTCGGATTTCGACCTATAACAACTAGGACATGCCAAGAGAAGGAGAGGTGGCCTTTACATACCTTTTCCGCTTTGCTCACGCCTCCAAACTCAAGCTTCAAGTTCGCCAAAATCTACAATTTGGGCAGTATCTCCCCTATACGTATAACATCCCCGAGAATTCGACTCGGCCATATTATTACTCAACAAATCCGAGAATGGAACTCGGCCAAATCATCAACCAACAATACCAACAAGCCACTTATATTCATTTCAACTCTATTCAATTCTATTAAATGCAATTCAATATAATTCCATACAATTCAATATAATTCAATACAATTGAATTCACATGATATTCCAACAACTCCATCAACATACTACTTACCCAAAACCTTCTAATTTTTATATGAAACAACAACAACATATTTCCTTCTTTCCAATTCAATCACAACAACCCAACTTTCACTCATCCAAATCATTAAATCCTTATTCTTACATCATAGAACCTACCATAACAACAATTGCCATTCTAAATAAAATCGATTCACCACACCCTACCACTACCTACCATTCGGCCAACACACCCATATGCATGTTTTT
This sequence comes from Lycium ferocissimum, assembly GCF_029784015.1. Classification (NCBI taxonomy): domain Eukaryota; kingdom Viridiplantae; phylum Streptophyta; class Magnoliopsida; order Solanales; family Solanaceae; genus Lycium; species Lycium ferocissimum. The sequence continues at coordinate 66,339,316 of NC_081350.1, read as the reverse complement.
TTCATGGATTTCCATATTTTCCATACATTACAACAACCAACACACAGCACAACACAACATAACACACACAACACATACACACACGGATTGTCCTTGTAGGTCACGGCTACACACACATACACTTCCATCACATAAATTTCATCCATATTCATGCACACAACATACTCAACCATCCATAGCACATAAGAAAAGGATTAAACCTTACCTTTTTTTCCTTACTTCTTCACTTGGCTTGCAATTGAAGACTTGCCAAGACTTGTGTTTTTCTTGCTCCAAATACACCTTACTATGTTAAGAGCCCTTCAAGGAATGGTTTGGCTATGAAAAACAAGTTGGAAACTCCCTCTCTTTTTTTTTTCTCTCGGTTTCCTTCAAGGCCGAATGGCCATATCTTTTTTTTTTCTCTCTTTCTTGCTTTCTTGTCTCTTGAAATGTCTAGAGGAATAAGATGAATAAGTCATCTTTCCCTTATATATATACTTGGTCCCCTCTAATGAGAATTAGACATATTGTCCCTATGCTTGGCTTGAATTCATTTGGCCAAGTCTTGTGAGTGGGGTCCACGGCCAAGTGGCCCCTTTTCTTGAAATTTCTAGGGAATTTCCTATAATTCATGAAAATTATTTCCCTTAGTTCCAAATTTTCCCCTAGCCTTTCTCCATATTTCCATGAGTCATTTTGCGACATTCCTTTTTACCCTGGCCTTTCTTAATATTCCCACTTTAAAATTTTCCATAAGCAACTTGTGTCTTAAACTAGGCCAAAGCGTGGCTTACCATCAACTTGTGTCACTTGCCTTGACTTACCCGAGGGTACAAAATACGGAATGTAACACCACCGGAACGAGAAATTGATTTTACTATTGATGTGTTGCCGGATACCGAACCTATATTTATTCCTCCTTATAGAATGGCTCCTGCAGAATTGAAAGAGCTAAAGTCACAATTGAAGGATTTGCTTGAGAAGGGATTCATTAGACCCAGTTCATCACCATGGGGAACGCCTGTCTTGTTCGTGAGGAAGAAAGATGGTTCTTTACGAATGTGCATTGACTATAGGCAGTTGAACAAGGTGACAATAAAGAATAAATATCCGCTTCCAAGAATCGACGATTTGTTCGATCAGCTACAAGGTGCCAAGTGGTTTTCCAAGATTGATCTAAGATCGGGGTATCACCAAGTGAGAGTTAGAGAAGAAGAAATTTCAAAAACAGCTTCAGAACTAGATATGGCCATTATGAATTTCGGGTGATGTCGTTTGGATTGACTAACGCTCCAGCAGTGTTTATGAATTTGATGAATAATGTATTCAGGCCTTTTCTAGATCTGTTTGTGATCGTGTTCATCGACGATATTCTAGTGTATTCTCAGTCAGAGCAGATCATGCAGACCATTTGCGTATTGTCCTTGGGATTCTTCGAGCTCGTGGCGTATGCTAAATTTTTGATGTGAGTTTTTGAATCCGCAACTTTTACGGGCCACGTTATTTTAGCTAATGGCATTCGAGTAGATGTTCGAAAATTGATTTTGTGAGACTTGGCCAAGGCCCACAACACCTACAGAGGTCCGTATCTTTTTGGGATTAACGGGTTATTATAGAAGATTTGTAGAAGGATTTTCTTCTATTTCAGCACCATTAACGAAGCTAACTCAGAAATTAGCAAAATTTCAGTGGACTGATGCTTGTGAATGCAGTTTTCAGGAATTGAAGGAAAAACTAACCGCCCATCCCGACACTTCCCGGAAAGGACGGATGGGTATGTTGTTTATTGTGATGCCTCCGGTGTCGGATTGGGCTGTGTGTTGATGCAGCATGGTAAAGTCATTGCCTATGCTTCCAGGCAATTGCGAAAACATGAAAAGAACTATCCGACCCATGATCTCAAATTGGCTGCGGTTATTCATGTGCTAAAAATGTGGAGACATTACTTATATGGTGTACATGTTGATATTTATACAGATCACAAGAGTCTCCAATATATTTTCAAGCAGAAGGAGTTAAATCTACGACAGAGGCAGTGGTTAGAATTATTAAAGGATTATGATGTAAGTATTTTATATCATCCGAGAAAGGCGAATGTAGTAGCTGATGCACTTAGCCGCAAATCAATGGGTAGTCTATGTGAGGTCCCTCTGGAGAAGAAAGAATTAATCCGTGAGCTTCACCAACTAGCTAGCTTAGGAGTTCATCTAATTGATTCAGGCAATGCAGGAGTTGGTATTCGTAACCCAGCTGTTTCATCCTTAGATACGGAGGTGAGAGAACGTCAATATGAAGATCCCCAGTTGAGTCACTATAGAGATACATTTCCTGAGAAAGAGAAGTCACCCTTTGAAGTTTGCGATGGAGTTCTTAAGGCCAAGGACCAGACATTTTATGTGTTCCGGATGTTACGGGACTACGTCGTTGGATTCTAGAAGAAGCTCATTACTCGCGGTATTCCATTCACCCAGGAGCGACCAAGATGTATCACCATCTTAAGCTAATATATTGGTGGGATGGAATAAAGAAAGACATAGCAGAATTTATAGCTCAATGTCCAAATTGCCAACAAGTGAAAATTGAGCATCAAAACCCAGGAGGGTTGTTACAAGCCATGGAAATTCTAGCCTGGAAATGGGAAGTGATCAACATGGATTTCGTTGTAGGTTTGCCTCATTCTCGGCGAAAATATGACTCCATATGGGTGATTGTTGACAGGCTCACAAAATCAGCTCATTTTCTTCCAGTCAGAACCACATATTCAGTAGAAGATTATGCAAGATTGTATCTTAAGGAGATAGTACGACTTCATGGTGTCCCGGTATCTATTATCACAGAGAGAGGAGCATAATTTACAGCAAAATTCTAGAAGTCTTTCCAAGAAGGTTTGGGAACTCAAGTGAGGCTTAGCACAGCATTTCTGTCACGACCCGACCCTGTAGGCCGTGACTAGCGCCCGACCTGGGCACCCGTACGTACCAAAAGCCGAAATAGTAACTCAAATATTTAGAAAAATTTGGGCAGAGTTTCCTCTGTTTTTCTTACTAACCAAAAATTAACACGCGCGAGAAAATACCAACAAAGGCCACACGGAGCCAACATATCCATATACACATATATAGGCAAGCTAGGCAAGTAAGGTCGTGGTGGGTGAACCGCCCGGAACATATCATATATATATATCTTGTACAGACATAGCCATAACCCACGTACGTATCCACGGGCCTCTAAAACGAATAACGAAATCATATGACGGGACGGGGCCCCGTCGTACCCCGAATAATAATATACATATGCATCAAAAGAAAATGTATACCAAAATATATGAGCTCCGGAAGAAGGAGCACTCCCAGAAAGAAGAATAGATGGCCTAGGCAGGTGGATCCTCAAACTGGGCGTCAGTACCTGCGGGCATGAAACGCAGCCCCCGAAGAAAGGGTCGGTACAAAATAGGTCTTGAGTATTTAAACGGGGATTCGAAACATAATAACAAACCACGGAAAATAAATGTGATTTATAAAATATCAAAATATTTGTCAAAAATTAAAATCATGCAAGGCTCGTAGAACGATGGTCGCCGCTTTGTCGATGGCGCCATACCACGGCGTCACGCCCCGAAAGTTTCATATCTCCGTAACCCGACATATCCCCGTAACACATCATAGCCAACCATAACACCATACACGGCATAACACCACAAATAAACGGGACTCGGCTCTCTAGCGAGCTCGGCGAACCGTAACACGAAGCATCGCACCGGAATGTATCGCAACGCGCACGAAATATAACCGGCCGGGATCGGTGAACGAGACAACAACCATAAGCACGGCGGAGTCGTGAGTAACCATATACATAGAATCATAATCAACACTCATTAAGTAAATAAGAAATCCATATGTGGAAGTCATAGTGAAGATAATATTAAATTTTCCGAAAATCCATAAAGGTTGCATAGAAAGGCCGCGGGCCCCACGGACGGGTGCCGACCCCCATCCGAGCCCGACTACGAGGGTTAGGGGAGAGTTATGCCTTATGAGCTTACATATTATGTTTTGGGGCGTTCCGAGCTCGTATGCAAAAGTTACGGACGTTTGAAGTTCGGGACCTCTTTGTAGTCAAAATTTTCATAAGTCTTTTGAAAACTCATTTATTTGAAAGCTTAAGAACCTTACATTGAACACATTAAA